>NW_027429662.1:0-3962 GCF_044706935.1 Curcuma longa | reverse complement strand
CAAACAGACGAGGGACAAGACTGGACCGTGCCTAAGAGGCACGGCCGTGCCCCAGATCAGAGAGAGCTCACAGCTCCAGGCCGTGCCCCCAAGGCACGGCCGTGCCTTACACCTTGTGCCCGAAGCCAACACAAGGCCGTGCCTCCCAGGCACGGCCGTGTGCACGGAGGCGAGCTGCTACGAACCCTGCACTATAAATAGGCCTCTTTAGAGACCTAGCAAAGGGGGAGACCTTGGAGAGCCACCGGAGTTGTTCTAGAGCCGCCGACGCCTATTTCGGAGGAGATTCGACGATCCATCACCGATCCGACTGCTCCAGACCATTTCCATCTCATCTACGCAGAGATTGCACTCCGAGGAAGAAGATAAGTCTAGTTTCCTGCACTTATTTGTTTATCTTTGGGAACAAGATGTATTCTTTCATTCCTTTGGCTTGTACTCTCCTCGATATGGAGTAGATTTCCCTAGATTCTAGGATGTAGGATAAATCAGATGTAATGGATGGTTGTATTTGGATTTGATAATCTACCGTTTTCTATGATGTAATTGTGCATTGTTTTGTGGATTTGTGCTTGTGCATTGATGATAACTTGTGTATGTGTGAATCCATGAGGGTAGGAATTTGCTATGTATTGGGGAATCATTAGGCCGTATACCGGGGCGCTCTGTAATGGGGAATGCCTTGAACCGGGCGAGATTCCGAGGGGTTTCCTAATGCGTAGTGGATTCTTATGAGGAATAGTTAGCGGTCATTCATTATTGGGGAGAGATCCGTAAAAGGGTATCCAGTGACAGTGGATAAGGTTCTTTTAGTATTTCCGGGGCGCCTGAGTGACACGGGAATGCCTTGAACCGGGCTTCTAGAACCGTTTCAAACCAATAGTGAGTGACGTAAGAAACCTAATGATTTAATTCGAGGATACCTGACGAGGTTGAATTGGATAATTTGGTTGACATTCCTACAATTGAACATTTATTGAGGAAAGGTAGAGGATCCAAGTCGATTAATCCATTCTCTGAGGAGTCCGAAATCCTAGGATCGCTTCACCCATAAGTGTCACAGTCGATCCCCTTCTCTGCTTTTAGGATTAAGCACTCTAGAACACTCTGATGTGCATAGGGTTCATATTCGTATTTATACTTTATTTGCACATCTTTCTGAGTTTATTGTTATATCTTGTGTGCATTGCATCCCTTATCCGTGCATTTAGGCATATATCTTGCATTTCCTAGTTCGGAGATCTGCTCTTGTTTTTACTTGTTTCAGGATGGAATTTGGAGCAAAATCGGGCAAATCGGAGTTACCATTGAAGACAAGGCAAGACAGGGCCGTGCCTCATAGGCACGGCCGTGTCTATTCAGCTTCCAGGCCGTGCTTCACAGGGCACGGGCGTGTGCACAAACAGAAGATCAACAAGCCTTGGCCGTGCCTCACTGGCACGGCCGTGCCAACATCCCCATCAGCAGCAGAAGAGGCCGTGTCTACCAGACACGGCCGTGTTTCAAAACAGAAGCCAGCCGAGGCGTGGCCGTGCCTCACAGGCACGGCCGTGTTTCCAATCAGAGAGAAGCAACTGCTGTTGGCCGTGCCTAAAAGGCACGGCCGTGTGTCAAAACAGAGGAGTCCCTGCAGCTGGCCGTGCCACACAGACACGGCCGTGTCCAGCAAAATGAGAAGAGACAGGCTTCGGCCGTGCCTCACAGGCACGACCGTGCCTTCAAACAGAGACCCAGCTCTTCTGGACCGTGCCTCAGAGGCACGGCCGTGCCCCTGAACAGAAGCGTGACTGCATCCGGCCGTGCCTGAGAGGCACGGCCGTGTCTCATCCAGTGACTGTGCCCACACGGGACCGTGCCTCCCAGGCACGGCCGTGTGAGCGGGGCGTGCCTGTCCGCGGGGACTGCCTATAAATAGGTCCTCTTAGAGACCTAGCAAAGGGGGGAGACCTTGGAGAGCCACCGGAGCTGTTCTAGAGCCACCGACGCCTGTTTCGGAGCAAGATTCGACGATCCATCCACCGATCCGGCTGCTCCATTCCATCCACATCTCATCTACGTGGAGATTGCAGTCCGAGGAAGAACGATAAGTCCTATTTCCTGCATTTCATTGTTGTATCTTCGGAGTAGGATGTACTCTTTCTTTCCTTTGCGTTGTAACCTCCACGATATGGAGTAGTTCCCTAGATTCTAGGATGTAGGATAAATCAGATGTATTGGATGGTTGTACTTTGGATTTGTTAATCTACCGATTTCAATGATTTAATTGTCTATTGCTTTGTGGATTTGTGCTTGTGTGATGAATGATAAATGCGTGTGTATGAATCCATGAGGGTAGGGATTAATTGTGAATTGAGGAATCATTAGGCCGTACACCGGGGCGCTTCGTGACAGGAAGAAAGCCTTGAACCGGGCGAGTTTCCGAGGGGTTTCTTGATTCATAGTTAGTTTCTATGAGGGATAGTTAGCGGTCATCCATTGTTGGGGAGAGGTCCGTAAAAAGATATCCTGTGACAGGGGATAGGGTTCTTTTAGTATTCCGGGGCGCCTGAGTGACACAGGAAAGCCTTGAACCGGGCTTCTAGAACCATCTCAAACCGACAATGATGACGTAAGAACACCAATGCTTTATTCCGAGGATACCTGACGAGGTCGAATTGGATATATTGGTTAGCATCCCTACAATTGAACAATTATTGAGGAAAGGTAGAGGATCCAAGTCAATCAATCAATACTCTGAGGAGTCCGAAGTCCTAGGATCGTTTCACAACCCATTGTCACAGTCGATTCCTTTCTCCGGCTCTAGGATAAAGTACTCTAGAATACTCCCTTCTCCCCCAACACAACTCATGCTCAGTTTTCTCTCCACCTTTTTGTGCTAAATCTAGTAAGTAATTCCACGGTCCCTGTGGATCGATATTTTTATTACTTGACGACAACCCGTATACTTGCGGGGAGCCCATCAAGGCTACTCCGTTGTTTCCATCCACCACCGACGAGGAGATCTCAATTTAGGGAAGAACTGCACACACTGATAAGTCCTTTTTCCTTTCTTTCTAGGATTTAGGAACTAAGATGAACTCTTCTTCTTCTTTCTTGAATTGTATCCCCTCCGTTATGGAGTAAATCTCTTTAACTCTAGGAAGTAGGAGGAATTAGGATGTAACAGATGATTGTACTTGATGGATTTCTTTGCTATCTTCTATGACATGCTTATACTATGTTTTATGAAATTGTTTCTCGTACTTATTTTTGATATTTTGAAGAAGTAGTTTCATATTGATGGGAGTGAATTACTGTTCATAGGAAATCTTAGAATCGTATAACCGAGGTGCCTTGTGACAGGAGGTGAACCTTTAATCGGACTTTTCGAAGAAATCCTTGAGCTGTAATAAATTCTCATGAGGGATAACTAACAGTTATTGACTACTAGGGAGAGATCCTTAATTGGGTACTCGGTGACAGGGGATAGGATACCAGTAGTATTGCCGGAGCGTCCGGTGACAACAGGAGAGCTATTAGAACCGGGCTATCTAGGTATCATCACAAACTAGTAATCATAACATTAGAAGATCATGTTTAATTTCGATGAAGCCTTACAAGGTCTAATTGGGTAGCTTGGTTAGGATCCCTACATACGTATAAACATTGAGAAATAACAAAGTGTCCATAAATACCATCAGCCATAGTCTCAAGGAATCTGAAATCCTAGGGTTGTTTTCCATACCTTGTTAGGATCGGTTGAATAGCTAGAGGGGGGGTGAATAGCGTTTCTTGATTTTTCTTGATCTTTCTCTGCACAGAGATTAGCGGAAGCACAAATAAAAGGAGAAAGACAGAGATCAACGCTAACCCGGTTCGTTTTACTTGGTATCCACCTCCGCAGAGGTGACTAATCCAAGGATCCACACGCACGCACACACCCGATGCACTATGAATCTTCTCCTTCTCGAAAACTCGAAGGC
>NW_027429661.1:0-3401 GCF_044706935.1 Curcuma longa | reverse complement strand
GGGCGTTACATTTGCCAAGACCAACCTTAGACTTTTCCTTGCCAAGTCTTCAACCTGGACTTTCCTGCAACCTTGCATTAAACATGTTAGATCACAGATATTACCTAACTTCAAACATGGTTTAGCCAAACATTGAAACTCAATGCACTTGGGGCAAAGATTGCACCAACAGAAAATACTAGATAGAAATCTACCGAATGAAAAAAAACAATTCACAAGATCTTCTTAACAATGCATAGAAGTAAAATCCCTAAGTTCTCTTAGTAAATTAATATCTTAATTTGTTCTTAACAAATTCCCAAGGCTTTCCATAGTCCAGACATCACACACACCATCACGCATCCCCTTGTCGTCTTCCTTCACATTTACTTTTCTTTTCCTTTGTCTGCAGTAAGAGGAAATGCAACTATAAGCGGATAGCTTAGTAAGTACTATCTATCTCACAAAAACTGAGACGTGCATATATATACGAAAGCTCTAAAATCTACATGCTCATGATGAGAAACTTTTTCATGCTTTAAAACTCTTAAACTTATAACATGTGATCTTTCATGCTTATGCTACCATATCATGCAAGTAGTAGGAAATCTCATTACATAACAATAAATTACAAATGATACTCTTTCTTAACTAAACATGATGAAACTTGAAACATTTGCATTTGCAAAACTTTCTTTTGAATACTTATACTTTATCTTCAAAATAATAATCAACTTTCTCTTGGGGCCCAGGCGTAGTACCAAAGTGCACTTTCTAATAGGGACTGGGGTAGTGAGCCACTAATCCTAAGAGTGTAAAGACCTCGGTCTTACCAGGGCCAAGACCTCGGAAATGGTCACTGATACGCCCACAAATGATGTCACGAATGAGCGTCAAATTAGAATTTATAATCGAAAACCCTTAGCTCACAAATAAAATGAAATATAGGGGCCACAAGTCGTATTTTTCCAAGGATTAGTAGGGAGTTGTATGAATCAAGCTAGAATGTCGTTATTTTTGGGTTTTTCTATATAAGATGGGGGTTTTGGTATTTTCAACGAAATGTAAATGAAAATTCAGTAAATGAAACAAAATGTAAGTTTGCTAACCTAGAGCTAAAACTATTGAAACATAGTATCAATTCAACCATAAGAAAGCAATCAAATCAATTTATAGAATTCGAAATTTAACTCTCTACTTGTAGGGAATCAGAGTTCAACTAATGCTTATGAATATAAAATGCAATTCTTAAAATTCTAACAAGTTATTAAAATCAACAACTAAAATATAAAATGCAGTGCAAAACCGATTAAACAAGAACTAAAGGAAATTAGCAAACTAAGAATTAAAGGAAAGATTATACTAAGACAAAAATGCAATCTAACTATCAACAACAATTAACTATCAGAACCAAACAATTGCTTAAGATAGGCTATCAACTCATCTGATACAGAATCATTAATCCTGATACGGAACAGTGCCAGCCTATGAAACAGAACAGTGAAGATTTAAGAATCTAACCAAAGGAATGAACCTAATGTATTTAGAGAATCCAACAACGAAATCACCTAAACAACCCAAAACAAACTAATCAAAGTGATGAAGTAATTAAACAAATCGAATTCAAGATCAAGAGTTTCAAATGCTCAATTAACAGAAATGAAATTACAGAAACAAAATGCAGAAATTTAGTTTAAACAGAACAAACGATAAAATTCAGATTCTCCCTTTGCAATTCAATTCCAATCTTATCGTGACATAAGATCTGAAAAATTCTTCAGAAATCCAGAAGAAGAAACTCTCAATTCAAGCTTGGATTGATCTGCCATCGGATTAAATAAGAGAAAAGTCAAAAACCCTCAGAATCTTCTCCGAACAGAGCCAATACAGATTTAGATCATCAGTTGGAGATCCTTCGAATCGTGATGAACGCAATGCTCAGGAACCCTCAATATCCTTCAGAGAACCCCTCCGAATGATTTGATTGCTCCGATTAGGTTGGATCGAAGAAAAATCAGCTGAAATTCACCGCGGATCAGAGACAATGGCAAAACCCTCGCCGCGCAATCCCGTCCACGATTGATCCGAAACTCGGCTTGTAGTCGTCCTCTGGAAGCTAGAAATTGAATTAGAAGGAAGAAATCTGGAGATCTGGCTTGAAAATCGAAGAAAAACGGGAAGAAATTGACGAAGAAGACGTTGCTACAGTAACCTTGCTACAGTAACCGCGTCAAAAGTACTGTAGCATTCTCGTTATAACGTGAATTTGAAACTGCACTGTTCACAGCCACATCCGATACTTGGTTCAGCCCGAGTCCAGCCCTGGTTCAACCCATTTCATCCAATTAAGCTCCAATCGGCCCGATTTCAGCTCCAATCGAACCCTAACCTTGATCATGATGTTTTAGGACCATCAATTTGACCAATTTTGGCTTGACTCGGTCTCCATTTGGCTCAATCGTGGTTCAATTTGGATCCTACAAGAAATCAAGCTCAATTAATATCAAATTAACCATTAAATCACACAAATTAGAATTAATCATCCAAATATTCAACAAATCACAATTTCAATCAATTCATGTCATTTAACATTTTATTTTCATGTAGAAATTCAAATTGAATCCCTAAAATGCCATAAAATCCTAGCTTATCAGTCACCTGGATTTATTTTACGACAATCTCGGAAGTCGGGTACTAGCCTTTTCAAAGTAAAATACTTATTATCTTTTAGTACTCATATAGTACAATGCCTTGGCATTTCTTCAAACACTTGGTGTGCTTTTTGATCCTCAAATTCTCAAATTTGGGATCCTATCAAGACCTTGATCTTTCTTGGCTTATAACTTAATACTAATATAACATGCATAGAGGTATTTTCTAAACATCTAAAGCATGCAAACTCATATGAAAAACTAGATTTTCACATATAATCAAAGAAAACTATTTTCTAAATCGTGAAACACGACGATAACAACTCTTACTGCAGGTGAGCAGTACTTACCTTGATTCTTTGTACTTACTAACAAGGATTTCTCTCTAGACTTCTAGAAAACTTGCGATCTCTACGAACCGTTCGCGTCTACTCGTTCTCCTCGTCGCCGGGAACGCGAATACGTGAAAAGTCCTCCGAGAACTTTCTCCTTGGCCGACCACACAAGAATCCTAGTTTCTTTTGGTGGTTTCGTCCAAGAGGGAGGCGGCGTGAGGTGTGGGGAGGGGTCTAGGTCGTGAGAAAATAGTTTCCCTCTTTAACTTATCCTATTTATACTAAGGGGTATTTTCATCTTTTATTGTGTATAACAATAATGAGCTTCTTTTTCTTTTAGAAAATCCCTACTGGGCACATGGCCATCACAAATCACTTAGGACTTATGATTGCTTAGAGCTCATGAGTTCTAACCTCGACCATGTATTTTTTTATC
>NW_027429660.1:0-4505 GCF_044706935.1 Curcuma longa | reverse complement strand
AACACGCTAGAGGGGGGGTGAATAGCGTGTTGCACGCTTTTCGATTTTCGAAAAACTACGAGCGCGTACGGAAGCGAATACAGAATACGATGCGGAAACGTAAAAAGATAAAGTAAAGAAATGACAAGTTTGTTTTTACTTGGTTCACAGCGCAACGCTGCTACTCCAAGGCCCACGGTCCTTGACCGTTTACTCTGGGCAATCCACTAAGTCACTTGCCCCTTTTCGGCAGCAAGTGTATCGAAAAAATCAATACAAAACCGATTACAAGCTTCGATTAATTGAAATACAGAATTATTACTTTGTTACCGAACTTTTGCTTGCGCGGTCGCTCCCCGGAGGTAGATCTCGGCGTCTCGGTGTGAAGTTGAGTAGCTTGGAGCAGGTGCAGCACCGACGTCGAAGATTGAGGCTCGGGAGTCGCGAGAACGAAGTTCGGAGGCTTTGAAAGTGTTGTTCTCGGCTGCTGGTCGCGACTGCCTTATATAGTTGTCCTGAGTCGACTCAGATGCAGATCTGGGTCGACTCCAGCTTGCGTGGCAGATAAATCTTTATCTCTTCGCCCGTTATCCTTCCTGAGTCGACTCCGATTGACTTCTGGGTCGACTCCAGTCGCGGTGGCATCAGCGGCGATAACTTTTGACCCTGAGTCGACTCAAAACCTTACCTGAGTCGACTCCAGGC
Organism: Curcuma longa; assembly: GCF_044706935.1. Taxonomy (NCBI): domain Eukaryota; kingdom Viridiplantae; phylum Streptophyta; class Magnoliopsida; order Zingiberales; family Zingiberaceae; genus Curcuma; species Curcuma longa. The sequence goes on along the minus strand of NW_027429660.1, from coordinate 3,821 downwards.
TGAGTTGGCGGAAAGTCGACGCGCTGACTTCCGGATTCCAGCTGACTCGGCTGGAGTCGACTCCAGAACCCATCTGAGTCGACTCCAGACCCGAAAATCCAGTTTTTCGTCCGGAGTTCGCATTCGTCTGACTTTTCCTTCCTGCAAAAGATGTTAGCTAAAATAATATGCAAAGGATTAAGTTGGTTCACCGAACCAACTACGAGTCTTAACTTCGGATCTCCAGTGAGACCCTGGGTTAGACCGACGCCTAATGTTCCTCTCGGGAACGCGTCCTCACCCACTCCCCTCGGGAGAATTTACCTGATTGCCAACAGAGTCCTCCTGACTCGTTGGACTTGTGCTCGGCTCTGTCTTTGCCCCCCAGGATTTGTGCTGCAACTGATCCTCCTGATCAGCCCAGTCTTCTGCTGCAACTTGGTCCTCCTGACCAAGCCCAGACTTCTGCTGCAACTTGGTCCTCCTGACCAAGCCCAGACTTCTGCTGCGGCGTGGTCCTCCTGACCAGCCCAGACTTCACCTGGTGCACTTTGACTCTGCCAAGACTTCATGCCTAGCATCACTAGGACTTAACCTGTGTCTCTGTAAGCTCAGTTCAACTTGGTTAGCCAAACCACATACTTAACTTGATCCTAGTTCCATAATCAAAACTCTGGTTCGATCTGCTAGTGCTTCCTGCACTAACAATCTCCCCCTTTTTGATTATGGCAACTTAAGGTTTCAAGTTAAGTTTAAATCACAACTTATATCATAATAAGTAAAACATGCATAAAACAAGTTATATCATCATCACAAGTAACATAAAGAAAATGCATGCACGTGTGTTACTCCCCCTGAATTCATTACTCCCCCTGAATTATTCTCATTAATTCTCCCCCTTTTTCAAGGAATTTTTTTTTCAAAATTTCTAAAAATTTAAAAATTTAAACTTGAACCTTTTTATTTCTCTCCCCCTTTGACATAATCAAAAATATATGGTCTTTTGGGTAGAGTCCAAGCGTAACAAAAATTAGATAGACAAAAAAAATTTTCCTTTGGGGCGAGTGTCTGACTTAGGTTCTAGCTAACTACTAGAAAGTAGTAGCTTGACCCAGTTAGCCAAGTTAAAGTGTATCATCCCAATTTAAAAATTTATCTTTTATTTTGGGACACTTAACTTGATCAATTTGAGATTAAAGTCTAAGCTTTTGGTTCGATGCACTGACTTATAGCATCTTTTGGCTTAGACTAGAGGCCTATACATCTCACACCATTCTAAGTTTGTCAATCACAAACAAGGTATCTAGTGTGCTTTGTGAGATGTCCACCTAGATCTATAGGTACATGCTTTCTAGGGGGTTTGCTTCTAGTCTAGGGCTAAAACATTTCTTTTCTTTATTTTTGAAAACAAGTTAAAGCAAAATTAAAATTTTCAAAAATAAGTAGGGTTTTGAAAAGACTTTTGAAAAATATTTATAATAGATTTGAAAACCATGAGTTTTTGAAAACCAAAATTTCTTTTTCCTATTCTACTAAACATAACCCTAATTTTCTTCTAAGTATAAGAAAGTAAGCAAGAGATTATATTAACAAGTAAAACAATAGTAATAATACAAGTCTAGTATCAGAAAGCATCACAAGTCTAGTGTCAAATAGCAAGTAACAGCATAAGTCGAAAGGAGGTAAGCAATGTATCAATACAAGCACAGCACAAGTCAAGCAAAACATCCAAGTCAAGTCAGAGTATCAAATAAAGAGTCTACTGAGGTGGTGGAGGTGGTGGTATCTGTAGGGCCCTCACTAGCTGTAGAATCTCAGCCATACTCGCAGACTGTGCATCCAGACGTCCAATAACCGTCTGTAGAGTCTCCTCCAACCTATCAAGTCTTTGATCGGTCGTCATAGGTGGAGGTGGAGCTGGTGCATCAGGTAAAGCAAGGAGCTCCTCTATCTCTGCTCCTAGGTCTATGTCTGCTAAGTTTGGCTGAGGCTGGTCCTGGTCCTGCTGATGATGCCCTCGTGGCTGCTGGATCTGAGGCTGCCTCCAAGATAATCTCCCCTCGTCACTAATGTCTATGTGACCTAAAGTGATCTGTCGGCTGCCAATACTGTCATAGTCTCCATGGGGTATGATCTCACCTATGGTGGTATCCACCCCGAGAGACGCAAATATGCCTGTCAAAATATGACAGTATGGCATGTGTACTCTCCTACTGGTCACTACAGAAGAGGCATAGATAACAGTATGAAATATGAGGAGTCCAAGGTCAATATCTAGTCTGTGAGTGAAGGCATAGAGAAGAAAAGAGTGAAACGGTCTCATGGGAGTCAGGTTTTTTGTGGTCAATGGTAATATACAGTTCACTATCACCCTATAAAGGACATACTCCTGGACCCTGAGATCAGTGGAGGAGAAATGGACCAGTCCAGGGGCTCTATCCTGCTGAAAGAAATAGGTGTGCATGACATCTAGGGTAATCTCCTCGTAGGGCTCATCGAAAGGCATGCAGGAGTGGGGGTAGACTACAAACTGGGAGGGTGATGGTCGAAATCCTATGAACGAATTTATCATGGCTGGTGTGATCGTGATGGTCCTACGCCCAACTCTAGAAATAATAGTATGGTCGTCCTGAAGGTCAAGGTTGTTATAAAATTCTGAACACAAGGTTGTGTTCATGGGAGTGGTACAGTAGACAAGTCGGTCTAGGTGGTAGTGGGTGATGGTCTGTACTGATAAGGGACAAGAACGGGCGAAGAATCCCCTATCTAATGACCTACAGGGAAGTGCAAGATAGGTGGTCTGTTCAAACCTAAGTCTATGTCCTTCAGTAGGGAACCTAGGGTCTGCTGAGGGGTTGCTATCGAAGGCAGCCTCTCTAGCCCTCTTTGCTCGTCTAAAGAAGTAATACTACGTAAATAACAGAAAAATAAAAAAAAATACGACAGGAATGAAAAAGATTGAGGATAGAATGTTACTTGGGACCCATAGAGCTTTCCTACGGAAGATATCGGCTTTAACGGCGGTAAAAAGTGGTGAAAAGATGGTGAAAAAAAGGAATTTAGAATGAGCTTTCGGCCGTCGCCGATTCTGTTTTTAACCTTCGGCCTGAGTCGACTCCAGAGGTCTGAGTCGACTCAGATAGCGGTGTGAGTCGACTCAGATAGCGGTGTGAGTCGACTCCAGCAGGCGAAAAGACGTTTTAGCGGGAATGTTCCCGCCGTTTCGCCGACTGGACTTGAGTCGACTCCAGAAAATCTGGAGTCGACTCAGATCGGTGATTTTGCCGATCTGACGGTTTAAATGGGTTTTAGAATTTAAAAAATTCATTTTAAAAATTATTTTAAATTATTAAAAAATGTTTTAGATTTTATTTAAGGTTATAAAAAGTGTTTTAAGTTATTTAAAAATTGAAAAAAAAATTGTTTAATTAAATTTTTAAAGTTATTTAATTTTGAAAAATTGTTTAATTAAATTTTTAAAGTTATTTAATTTTGAAAAATTATTTAATTAAAAAGTTATTTAATTTTGAAAAATTGTTTAATTAAATTTTTAAAGTTATTTAATTTTGAAAAATTTGTTTAATTAATTTTAAAGTTATTTAATTTTGAAAAATTATTTAATTAAATTTTAAAGTTATTTAATTTTGAAAAATTATTTAATTAAAATTTTAAATTTAATTTTGAAAAATTTTTAAAAATTTTAAAGTTTAATTAAAATTTAAAGTTATTTAATTTTGAAAAATTGTTTAATTAAATTTTTAAAGTTATTTAATTTTGAAAAATTGTTTAATTAAATTTTAAAGTTATTTAATTTTGAAAAAATTGTTTAATTAAATTTTTAA
>NW_027429659.1:0-1869 GCF_044706935.1 Curcuma longa | reverse complement strand
CTCCAATAACCAAGTGTTGGGATGTATACCAGAATCCTAGCTATGTAAATAAATATTCTGAAATAAGAATCACATTTGGTCAATATTTGCATTTAGTTTTTATGCAAGTGTCCATTTAATCTATATTGTAGATAAACATGGTGTGCGGAGTCACACACAGAAGACCATGTTATCAGTTCCTTATAGATTATAAATAATGCTCACAACCAAGATGGACTGGACAAACCATTGGAGTAGTTGTAGTGTAATTTAGTCTTAGTCTGTCTTGACTATAGAATTACACTAATACACTAAGTGTGTATTGAGCTGGACCATCTGAGGATTGTTCGATTTATACTGACTATATAATCGAACTAAACCTCTGTTACTATAGATGTACATGCTCTTAATCCCGATATAATAACAAACACATGTGCTTAGTATGTACTTCTTTAATTCATCAAAGGGTGAGATTTAGATCGATAGATCAATAGGCCCGATGAGTTGGGAAGTAGTATTATGTACATGGTGTGTTGTTGATTATAGAAGGAAACTGTGTCCTATAATCTAGGCTGATGATGTCCTGTACATGCTCTTAATCCCGATATAATAACAAACACATGTGCTTAGTATGTACTTCTTTAATTCATCAAAGGGTGAGATTTAGATCGATAGATCAATAGACCCGATGAGTTGGGAAGTAGTATTATGTACATGGTGTGTTGTTGATTATAGAAGGAAACTGTGTCCTATAATCTAGGCTGATGATGTCCCCTTGAGGAGCTCATAAGGATTATCATGTAAACCCTGCAGGTGGACCTTGTCCGCATGATAATAAGGTTGAGTGGTACTACTCTTGGAATAGATGTCGATTAAATTTGAGTTGTCAGTAACTCATTTAATTGACGGACATACGATATCTTAAACACAGGGAGACTAATGTACTTGTAGTAAGAAGGAGCCCATATTATAATATGGGATTGGTGCGGTAGTGCAATGATAACTCTCTAGTGGAATGAGTTATCATTGATAGCTTAAGCTGTTATTTTTTTTAGGGTGGCTGGCCCGGTCCCACTTAAGCTGTGTGTTCGGTGAAGAGCATGGGAAGCTTAAGCCTATCAGGAGACCAAAACCAATTCCTCCTCTAGGTCCCTGCTGTAGCCTCTGGAAATCCTCAAGTCCACCTTGGAAGAATTCGTGAAGAAACCAGACATTCGAACCCATACAAGGGAGTGTAATCGATCAGCTGATCGATTACACACCTTGGTAATCGATCAGCTGATCGATTACCAAGTTCTCACTACGGGCAGAATCGACTGGTAATCGATCACTTGATCGATTACCAGCCTAGTAATCGATCACCTGATCGATTACCAGTGTTAATGAGAAAAAGTTACGATGTTTAATCGATTGTTTGATCGATTAAAGCCTCTGGTTCGAATAGGAAACTTCCAAAATCTTGCCAAAATCTCTGATTTGATTGATCTAAATCATACCATGTTTACGATTCAATCATACCATGTTTATGGCTCAAATTATACCATATTTGGGAGATGGCTAGGCTATAAAAGAAGGGGTTTGCCAAGGGTTGAAAGACACACGAAATAATCTTTTCTTGGTGGCCGAGACTCTCTCGGCAGCCAACCCCTTCTTCTTCTTCTCTTTTCTCCAGACAAAGAGAAGGAAGCTAGCCATCGGAGTGGAGAATTCTGGTGGAGAAATTCTCGAAGGATCGTTGCCCACACAACGTTCGAGAAGAGGAGAGGAATACAGCAGAAGATCAAGAGGTCTTCGGGTACAAACTTCATCCTTCACAACAGTCCGAAGAAAGGTATAATTTAATGTTTCCGCATAAGTTAAATTATTCCTTTTATATTAGATCCTGTAAAC
>NW_027429658.1:0-7484 GCF_044706935.1 Curcuma longa | reverse complement strand
GAAAATTTACGGGTATTACACATTCGTAAACTCTTTTTGTGCTAGTCTAGTAATAAGTTCCACGGTCTATGTGGTTTGATATCTTTTGATTACTTGATGACAACCGTACTCTTGCGGGAGCCTATCACACAACCATATTTTTCAATATAGTCCATTGTGCACCTCTTTGGAGTGCTTCCCATTGCCCCTAGTAGTTACCATGGCTAGCTCGTGGATCCCTCTAACCTTGAAGTTCAATGAAACAAAGAGTTAAAACTATAAAACAAAAGAAAAACTTAATCGAAAAGCAAGAAAGAAACTTAGATTGCCTCTCAAGAAGCCCTTATTTAGGTAAAAAGTTTAACCCCTGTCAGATTCAATCAGGAGCACATGGTTTAAGTTGGCCATGCTTCCCTCTTTTATCAATAGGTTCATAAATGGAGGATCTTTTGAATCTTACTTGTGCTGGTATAAAATACTTGTGAACTCTCGTTCCAATGGTTCTTTGACCTTTATCAAATTTGCTTGGTCTCACAATCTGGCCATATATCTTAAACCTTGCTTGTGGAAAATAAGGTACTTGCTAGCTCTAGCTATCAGACCTTTATCAAAGATTCTAAACCTTAAAGGTGTTAGGATCGGTTGGTTCGCTAGAGGGGGGTGAATAGCGTTTTTCGATTCTTCTTGGTTGTTTCTCTGCAAGAGTGTTAGCGGAAGCAAAATATAAAAGAGAAAACAACAGATCAACGCTAACCCGGTTTGTTTACTTGGTATCCACCTCCGCAGAGGTGACTAATCCAAGGATCCACACGCACGCACACACCCGATGCACTATGAATCTTCTCCTTCTCGAAAACCTCGAAGGCGGAGAAACCTTTACAACTCTTTCGATCTCCTCAAATATGATATGAAATAGTGTTTAAGAGGAGAGGAAGAAAGCGAAGAATAGAGAACAAACACGTTCTCAAAAGAAGCACAAAGAAATGAAAGAATAGCAGAATTCTTGAGTTGATCTCGAGCAGGCTTCTTTTATAATTCTTCGGCATCAGTCGACTGCTGGCAGGGCCAGTCGACTGATGGCTTCAATCGGCAACAAAATCTCGCATTAAAGCGCATTAAATGCTTGTCAATTTTCTGCAACGTTCAAATATCAGTCGACTGTTCCAAGACCAGTCGACTGGCATCAGTCGACTTCAATAACACCAGTCGACTGCCCAGTCGACTCCTGTCTTCCTCTGGCTCGACTGATTTTTCTGTGTGCGTCTGATTTATGAGCAGTCGACTGCTGGCAGGGCCAGTCGACTGGTGAAGCTGAAAAATCACATTTCAGCTTCTCTTGACCTAGACCTCGACCTTCAAACACCTCCCATAGCCTCATGCCTTCCCTGGATGCTCCATCATCCTTGCACTAGCTTGAGATGCTTCCATCAGCTTCGTCATGTCAAGTCTTTGCCAAGACTACCCACTTGGACTTTTCCTTGCCAAGACTACCCACTTGGACTTTTCCTTGCCAAGACTACCCACTTGGACTTTTCCTTGCCAAGACTTCCCACTTGGACTTTTCTTTGCCAAGACTACCCACTTGGACTTTTCCTTGCCAAGACTTCCCACTTGGACTTTCCTTTGCCAAGACTTCCCACTTGGACTTTCCTTTGCCAAGACTTCCCACTTAGACTTTTCTTTACCAAGACTACGCTTGGACTTTCCTGCAAACTTGCATCACACATGTTAGATCACAAGAATTGCCTAACTTTAAACATGGTTTAGCCAAACATTGAAACTCAATGCACTTGGGGCAAAGATTGCACCAACAAAAGGGTCATCACCAATTCATCCATGATATTCTTCTTTTTCCACCTGTTGTGACCAATGCAACCTGCAACAGACATCCTTAATAGAAAGATCAGTAGTCTTAGATAGTTCGAATAAATTTTATATTCATCAATCGCCAAAGGGAGTTCATGTTTCATAATTTTGATTACAACTTCAGCTGTGATTAAGGAAGACTCTTTTGGATCTTTGAGTAATTGAATTAAGAATCGCACTCCTCTATCAAAGTCTCAAATTCAAGAGTGGCTACATCCTCTTCACTATATCATCTTCATCATCCTTGCTCTCCTCAAACTCCTCCAAAGTCGTGATCCATATGATTGTATCCATCAGAGCTTGATGTTGTTGTCTAGACTCCTCAATTTGTTTAGTTTGAGTTTTGATGAAGTTCTCTAGCAATGTCTCTAGGTTAGATTTTGGTGCTTGATGAAATCCAAGATTATGAATGTACGAATATGGATCATCCAGTGATTACTGATTGTAATTGGGGAGGACACCCCATTTTGTCCATACTCCATGTTAAGGGTCAAATAGTATCAAGCAATTATCGATTGCATGACCTGTTGCATGATAAATTTTACAATAAACATTAGTAGATTTCATAACATCAAATTGGTCGAATCTTTGAGTTAATGCTTCCATCTTTGGTTTCACCTAAAAAGGAAAAAAATTAAAAATGACAATAAAAGGTAAAAAAAAGGGAAAAATCAAAGAAGTTGGAAAAATAAAAGGAAATAAAAAGAGAAAGATAAAGTAAAGGAAAAATATCAACAAGAAGAAAAAGAAAATAAAGAAAAAGAAGATGAAAAGATTGTAGGACTAGTACGTGCATTATGTTGGGTTGCAAAGGTGCAAATATAGTCCCACATCTAAAACACATGGAAAAGATTATGGGTTTAAAAGGATGGAAGATATCTCCATTGGTATGAGGCCTTTTGGGGAGAGCCCAAGAACAAAACCATGAGGGCTTAGGCCCAAAGTGGACAATATCATGTCATTGTGGAGATGTAGACATTCTTTAGACCCTACAATTGGTATCAGAGCGAGACCGCTCTTCACCGGACTAACCGCCGGATGAGCCATGATCCAGATCTAACCATGTGGTTGGAACATTAAACAAAAGAAGTGGGTACTCCTGTGTCTGAATCAAGAGGACCAGACATCAGGTGAGAAGTCCTAGTAGGTCAGGTGCACCGAGGGGCAAAAAGTCCTAGTTGCGGCTAGGTGGAAGTCCTAGTAGGTCAGGTGGACCGAGGGGCAAAAAGTCATGGTGGGTCGAGGATTCAGACCAGGGGGCCTGTGGTCCTTTGTTTGAGGGGGGGATTGTTGGGTTGCAACGATGCAAACATAGTCCCACATCTAAAGCACATGGAAAAGATCATGGATTTAAAAGGATGGAAGATATCTCCATTGGTATGAGGCCTTTTCGGGAGAGCCCAAGAACAAAACCATGAGGGTTTAGGCCCAAAGTGGACAATATCATACTATTGTGGAGATACGAACATCCTTGGGGACCCAACAATTGGTATCAGAGCGAGGCCGCTCTTCACCGGACTAACCGCCGGATGAGCCATGATCCGTATCTAACCATGTGGGTGAACCTTAAAAACAAAGGAAGTAGGGCTCCCGTGTTTGAATCAAAGCGACCAGACACCGAGAAGGAAGTCCTAGTAGGTCGGGTAGATCGAGGGGCATGAAGTCCTGGTTGCGGCTGGGCAGGAAGTCCTAGTAGGTCGGGTGGACCGAAGGGCAGGAAGTCCTGGTTGCGGCTGGGTAAGAAGTCCTAGTAGATCAGGATGGATCGAGGGGCAGGAAGTCCTGGTGAGTCAAGGATTCAGACATCAAACGGAAGCTTTCCGTTTGAGGGGGGCTTGTGGTCCTTTGTTTGAGAGGGGATTATTGGGTTGCAAAGATGCAAACATAGTCCCACATCTAAAACACATGGAAAAGATCATGGGTTTAAAAGGATGGAAGATATCTCCATTGGTATGAGGCCTTTTGGGAGAGCCCAAGAACAAAACCATGAGGGCTTAGGCCCAAAGTGAACAATATCATGTCATTGTGGAGATGTGGACATTCTTCAGACCCTACAATCCCCCCCTCAAACAAAGGACCACAAGCCCCCCCTCAAACGGAAAGCTTCCGTTTGATGTCTGAATCCTTGACTCACCAGGACTTCTTGCCCCTCGGTCCACCCTGACCTACTAGGACTTCTTGCCCAGCCGCAACCAGGACTTCCTGCCCCTCGATCCATCCGACCTACTAAGACTTCCTGCCCAGCCGCAATCAGGACTTCATGCCCCTCGGTCTACCCGACCTACTAGGACTTCCTGCCCGGTGTCTGGTCCTCTTGATTCAAACACGGGAGCCCCTACTTCCTTTGTTTTTAAGGTTCACCCACATGGTTAGATACGGATCATGGCTCATCCAGCGGTTAGTCCGATGAAGAGCGGCCTCGCTCTGATACCAATTGTTGGGTCCCCAAGGATGTTCGTATCTCCACAATGGCATGATATTGTCCACTTTGGGCCTAAGCCCTCATAGTTTTGTTCTTGGGCTCTCCCCAAAAGGCCTCATACCAATGGAGATATCTTCCATCCTTTTAAATCCATGATCTTTTCTATGTGCTTTAGATGTGGGACTATGTTTGCACCGTTGCAACCCAACAATCCCCCCCTCAAACAAAGGACCACAGGCCCCCCGGTCTGAATCCTCGACCCACCAGGACTTTTTGTCCCTCGGTCCACCTGACCTACTAGGACTTCCACCTAGCCGCCAACTGGACTTTTTGCCCTCGGTTCACCCGACCTACTAGGACTTCTCACCTGGTATCTGGTCCTCTTGATTCAGACACGGGAGCACCCACTTCCTTTGTTTAAAGTTCAAATCACATGATTAGATCTGGATCATAGCTCATCCGGTGGTTAGTCCGGTGAAGAGCGGATCTGACTAATACCATTTGTTGGGTCCAAAAGGATGTTCGTATCTCCATAATGGCATGATATTGTCCACTTTGGGCCTAAGCCCTCATGGTTTTGTTCTTGGGCTCTCCCTAAAAGGCCTCATTCCAATGGAGATATCTTCCATCCTTTTAAACCGATGATCTTTTCCATGTGCTTTAGATGTGGGACTATATTTGCACCCTTGCAACCCAACAAGTGCACGTACTAGTCCTACAATCTTTTCATCTTCTTTTATCTTCTTTTCTTTTTCTCTCTTGTTGATATTTTTCCTTTACTTTTATCTTTTCTCATTTTATTTCCTTTTATGTTTCCAACTTCTTTGATTTTTCGCTTACCTTTTATTGTCATTTTTAATTTTTTTCCTTTTTAGGTGAACCAAAGATGGAAGCTCTAACTCAAAGATTCGACCAATTTGATGTTATGAAATCTACTAATGTTTATTGTAAAATTTATCATGCAACAGGTCATGCAATCGATAATTGCTTGATACTATTTGACCCTTAACATGGAGTACATGGACAAAATGGGGTGTCCTCCCCAATTACAATCAGTAATCGCTGGATGATCCATATTCGTACATTCATAATCTTGGATTCCATCAAGCACCAAAATCTAACCTAGAGACATTGCTAGAGAACTTCATCAAAACTCAAACTAAACAAATTGAGGAGTCTAGACAACAACATCAAGCTCTGATGGACACAATCAAATGGATCACGACTTTGGAGGAGTTTGAGGAGAGCAAGGATGATGAAGATGATATAGTGAAGAGGATGTAGCCACTCTTGAATTTGAGACTTTGATAGAGGAGTGCGGTTCTTAATTCAATTACTCAAGGATCCAAAAGAGTCTTCCTTAATCACAGCTGAAGTCGTAATCAAAATTATGAAACATGAACTCCCTTTGGCGATTGATGAAGATAAAATTTATTCGAACTATCTAAGACTACTGATCAATTTTCTATTAAGGATGTCTGTTGCAGGTTGCATTGGTCACAACAGGTGGAAAAAGAAGAATATCATGGATGAATTGGTGATGACCCTTTTGTTGGTGCAATCTTTGCCCCAAGTGCATTGAGTTTCAATGTTTGGCTAAACCATGTTTAAAGTTAGACAATACTTGTGATCTAACATGTGTGATGCAAGTTTGCAGGAAAGTCCAAGGCAAAGGGAGAAACCCGTGGGTAGTCTTGGCAAAGGAAAGTCCAAGTGTAAGTCTTGGCAAAGGAAAGTCCAAGTGGGAAGTCTTGGCAAGGAAAAGTCCAAGTGGGAAGTCTTGGCAAGGAAAAGTCCAAGTGGGAAGTCTTGGCAAGGAAAAGTCCAAGTGGGAAGTCTTGGCAAGGAAAAGTCCAAGTGGGTAGTCTTGGCAAGGAAAAGTCCAAGTGGGTAGTCTTGGCAAAGACTTGACATGACGAAGCTGATGGAAGCATCTCAAGCTAGTGCAAGGATGATGGAGCATCCAGGGAAGGCATGAGGCTATGGGAGATGTTTGAAGGCCGAGGTCTAGGTCAAGAGAAGCTGAAATGGGATTTTTCAGCTTCACCAGTCGACTGGCCCTGCCAGCAGTCGACTGTTCATGAATCAGACGCACACAGAAAGATCAGTCGAGCCAGAGGAAGACAGGAGTCGACTGGGCAGTCGACTGGTGTTATTGGAGTCGACTGATGCCAGTCGACTGGTCTTGGATCAGTCGACTGCTATTTGAACGTTGCAGAAGATTGGCAAGCATTTAATGCGCTTTAATGCGAGATTTTGTTGCCGATTGAAGCCATCAGTCGACTGGCCCTGCCAGCAGTCGACTGATGCCGAAGAATTATAAAAGAAGCCTGCTCGAGATCAACTCAAGATTTCTGCTATTCTTTCATTTCTTTGTGCTTCTTTTGAGAACGTGTTTGTTCTCTATTCTTCGCTTTCTTCCTCTCCTCTTAAACACTATTTCATATCATATTTGAGGAGATCGAAAGAGTTGTAAAGGTTTCTCCGCCTTCGAGGTTTTCGAGAAGGAGAAGATTCATAGTGCATCGGGTGTGTGCGTGCGTGTGGATCCTTGGATTAGTCACTTCTGCGGAGGTGGATACCAAGTAAACAAACCGGGTTAACGTTGATCTGTTTTCTTTATATTTTGCTTCCGCTAACACTCTTGCAGAGAAACAACCAAGAAGAATTGAAAAACGCTATTCACCCCCCTCTAGCGAACCAACCGATCCTAACACTTTGATAAAGGTCAAAGAACCATTGGAACGAGAGTTCACAAGTATTTTATACCGGCACAAGTAAGATTCAAAAGATCCTCCATTTATGAACCTATTGATAAAAGAGGGAAGCATGGCCAACTTAAACCATGTGCTCCCGATTGAATCTGACAGGGGTTAAACTTTTTACCTAAATAAGGGCTTCTTGAGAGGCAATCTAAGTTTCTTTCTTGCTTTTCGATTAAGTTTTTCTTTTGTTTTATAGTTTTAACTCTTTGTTTCATTTAATTTCAAGGCTAGAGGGATCCACGAGCTAGCCATGGTAACTACTAGGGGCATGGGAAGCACTCTAGAGAGGTGCACAATGGACTATATTGAAAAATATGGTTGTGTGATAGGCTCCCGCAAGAGTACGGTTGTCGTCAAGTAATAAAAAGATATCGAACCACAGAGACCGTGGAACTTATCACTAGACTAGCACAAAAAGAGTTTACGAATGTGTAATACCCGTAAATTTTCTT
>NW_027429657.1:0-1815 GCF_044706935.1 Curcuma longa | reverse complement strand
ATGATCGATGACGATCGAATCGAGAGAAGTCTTGTTTCGGAAATCACGCAACAACATTTGTCACGATCGTTCCGAGGCTTACTAACCATCACCATGAATCGTATTCACGGTATAGTTATCGGTGGTCAACCATCGACCGCCGATTTAGGACAAACAATCGGAAACTCCTTTCCGATAACAATGGAATATTTTCTAATTGCTTCATAAGCTTTCGAGATACAACAAATCCCGATACTAGAATAGCTAGACCCTAGTTCTGACAGTACGTTGTGGTAGCTAGAAACAATTTTCGGCCAGCAAGTGAACGACCATCATGACACACTAGGATTACGTTATTCCCTTCTTCCGGTCACCAACACAAATGCAAAAGAAAGCCAAGCTATCTCTTGCTTCTAATCGACGACACAAAGTGAAGAGACTCGCTATTTCGGTAGCAAACCGAAGGCAACATGAAGGCACCATGACCCTCTGTTCCGGGAGAAACACAGAGCAATACAAGCAACAGAAGCAATACAAGCCACACGAAGCAAACTAATCTGGTATTAACACAGAATACAGCACAAACCTCAACGAGAAAGCTTGTGGTATCACAAGTCTGTTCCGGCAGCAACAAAGGCCTGTGGCTCCTGTTTTTCCCGGCGAGCAGCACAGAGGATCAGTCACCAACTGGTCGGGCGGCAACGCAAGAATCTGCCACCAGCCCAAGGGCGGCGACGAGAGATTCCGGCCACCAGCCAAACGTCCAGGCAGTGATCGGCAGAACACTTTCTTCCTCCTCGTGTGGTTGCTTCTTCCTTCGTGATTTGCAGCAGCCGGTGCTCCTTCTCCACTCGCAGCAGCCGGGGTCCAAGGGAAGCAAGCCATCCGGTCCGGCGACGCCCTCAGGTCTGGCGGTGCCCTATCTGGTTCGGTGATGCTCTCTCTGGTCCGGCGGCGCTCTCTCGCGAAGAAGGAGACGGGCAGCGGAGCTAGCGCACACCAAAACAGAGAACCCCTGTTTTTGATGTCGCGCGAGCGTGAGAGGGTAGGAAGAGTCGGCTAGGGTTTTAGATGAGTGAACCAATTAATTTAGGCTTTAGAACTTGAACCGGGTTCAGCTGAACCAGGTTCAGCTGGACCAGTACTGTAGCAAACCAGAATCATTTTGGTTCACTTGGTTCAATAACCAAATGAATTCCGATTTTAGCCAAATTAGTTTTGTTCGTTTCGTCTTTTCAAGACGAAGCTCCTCATCTCTTCGATTTTGCCAAAATCTCTTCCATCATGAACCAAACCAAGTTGGTTTAACTTTTGGTTCAAAATCAAATCGTTTGGTTCAGCAACCAAATGAACTCTGATTTGAATGAAATCAGTTTCGTTCGTTTCATCTCCGTAAGACGAATTCCATCATTTGTCCTTTGTCTGATCCAACCAGACTTTATTTCTCTCGTTCTGAGAATCCAATTCTCAAACTCGTTTTAAGTCCTTCGGAGAACTTGTAGTGCGTGTGACCCAATAGGTTCCCGGTTATGTTGGCCGTCCGTAATTAATGAATTAATTACGGAACGATCATGAGTGACATCTAGTAGTACATCATAATCCCCAATTGACCGAAAAATCAACGATTGATTCCAAAATGTCTTCTAAACCCTTCAGCAGCTACACTGAATCGTGCCTCGTTCCTTTCACCATCTTATACCCGCTTGGTTCAGGACATGGTCTATGTGTCGGTCCCCACTAGGCTGACTACGTCACACCTAGCCCAAGCTAACTTTCTTGTCCTGTGGATTCAAGTTACTTATACATGTGTCCAAGAGTCTCATACTCTTGACATGT
>NW_027429656.1:0-2039 GCF_044706935.1 Curcuma longa | reverse complement strand
CGAATTTTTTTTAAAAAATCATCGCAAAATTTATCCCAAAATCAATATTTTTTTGTAGTGGAAGTTGATCTTCTGTTGGCAAGCACGACCGTGTACACTGTTGGGAAACACTAGGAAATCCGTTCCGGTAAATTCTTGCAGAACAAAAATTTTTTGGGAAACGGATTTAAGTTGCCCTCATAGTTGATCAAACCAAGGTTTGATCAACGCATTTAGATCATTGGGCTCTTGTGTTTGGTTTACAGGATCCAAGATAAAGGGAACAATTTATTTAAAGCGGAAACAATAAACTTGCACCTTTTCTTCGGGATGTCTAGAAGGATTAGATGACCCCTTGATCTTCTGCTGTATGTCCTCTCCTCTTCTCGAACGTTGTGTGGACAACGATCCTTCGAGATATCTCCACCAAAACTCTTCTCTTCCGATGGCAAGGAAACTAAAGACTTTCTTCCTTCTTCTTCCTTCTTTTCTTTCCTTCCTTCTCTTCTCAATGCCGCCGGCCCTACTAAGGAGGAGATCCTTTGTTGTGTCCGGTCCTAGCAAGCAACTAGAAGGGAGGAAGAAGATGGCTATGGGCGCCGGCCCTAGAGAGGAAGAGAGGGGAGGTGGGCGGCGGGTAAAGAAGGAGAGGTTGCCTCTCTTTGCCGCCGGCCCTAGGAGAGGAGGAAAACTAAGATTGTGTTCTCTTTCGCCTCCTCTAAACCCCCTTTTATATAGCCAAGCCATCATGGAAATTTAAGAAAGATTCTAATAAATTTTCTTATCCAGATTCAGTTAGAAAAGTTCTAATAGAATCTTTAAGAAAAATTTATTAGAAACAATCTAATAAACTTATCTTATCTAGATTTATTTTAGAAATAAATCTCTTATAAGATTTTATTAGAAAGAATCTAACAATCTTATCTTATCTAGATTTATTTAGAAATAAATCTTTTAATAAGATTTTATTAGAAATAAATCTAATAAAATCTAATGGATAAGATTAGTTATCTTTTTAATAAATTTCCATTCTATTAATTTTGTTCTTATCTTTAACAAAATCTTTTTAATTATATCTCGCTAATATTTAGCGAGATTCCATAATTAATATTTTGTTAATTTAACAAAATTAATTCACAAAATTTTATAATAAAATTTTGTACGAGAAGAGACGAAATTTCTTAGCGGAAATTCTTATAAAAAATTTCTTTCTTATCCGAATTTTTCTCGGAAAAATTCTAAATAAAATTCCAGAAATTTTCTTTTATAAATAGAATTTCCTATCTGAAATTTCTCACAGAATTCTTTTTCAGAATTCTTTCAGAATTCATCCGGAGGTCTTCCAAGGTCTTCTGAGGTCTTCAAGAATTCTTCCGAAGGTCTCCGAGAGGTCTTCAAGAATTCTTCCGAAGGTCTCCATGAATTCTTCCTGAGGTGGATTCGAGGATTTCCAGAGGCTACAGTAGGGACCTCGAGGAGGAATTGGTTTTGGCCTCCGATGGGCTTAAGCTTCCCATGTTCCTTCTGAACACACAGCTTAAGTCCATCAATAATAACTCATTCCACTAGAGAGTTATTATTGCACTACCGCACCAATCCCATATTATAATATGGGCTCCTTCTTACTATAAGTACATTAATCTCCCTGTGTTTAAGATATCGTATGTCCGTCAATTAAATGAGTTACTGACAACTCGAATTTAATCAACTTCTAATCCAAGAGTAGTACCACTCAACCTTTGTTATCATGCGGAACTAAGTCCACCTGCAGGGTTTACATGATAATCCTTTATGAGCTCCTCAAGGGGACATCATCAACCTAGATTATAGGACACAGTTTCCTTCTATAATCAACAACACACCATGTACATAATACTACTTCCCAACTCATCGGGCCTTTTGATCTATCGCTCTAAATCTCACCCGTTGATGAATCAAAGAAGTATATACTAAGTACATGTGTTTGTTATTATATTGGGATTAAGAGCATGTACATCGATAGTAACAGAGGTTTAGTTCGATTATATAGTCAGTATAAATCGAACAATCCTCAGGTGGTC
>NW_027429655.1:0-1972 GCF_044706935.1 Curcuma longa | reverse complement strand
ATAATAGAGACTTAAACTCAACTCATAGTCAATCAAAACTTCCCAGAAATTTACAAAATTCCATCACCAGTTATTAAATTTCCAAAATGGTATCAATCTTTAATTAATTCCCACTTCAAGTTGTTTTTGCCATTTGCTAAAGTTTCCTTTGATTTTTTTCTGAGCATATTTTTCTACTTCAGATTTCCAGAACTCCTTCTCATGAATTTCCAAAATTAAAACATTTTGAATTGTAACTCAACCTTGTTGCAAATCATACTTGGCACAAACAATCACTAATTGGCACATTGTTTCTCATTTCTCTTTTCTTCATCATTTTTTTTTTACTAATCAAACACCATTAAATGGAATTTTCATTGATCTAATCTGATCTTTACTCTACTCTACCTAGTTGATCATGCCATGGCCGAATGGCTCATTAGCACATAACATAGAGTAGATTGAAATACAATGATCCTTGGATATGTTAACCATTAAATGGATTCAACTTCGAGTTTGAATTGGTGACTTAGCCTCCTCAACAATCATGTTGCAGGGGAGGGGAAACTTACAATGCTTTGGGGCCTTTTTACCCGAAAGGAAAAGAAAAGAGATGGTTTCGTAGAGCCTTTAGCCTCTCTTGTGATCCTCCTAGAGCTCTCGGAAAAACTCCTATCTTCTTAATCTTCCTCCTTGGTTCGGTGAAGAGAAGAAGAAAGAAACTTTCTCCTCTTGAAACTTTCGGCCACCAAGAGGTAGGAGAGATCTCCTTTCCCTTCTTCAACTTTCGGCCACCAAGGGAAGGGAATGAGAGGAGAGGAGAAGCCTTTACCTTTCTCCTCTTGTAGATTCCGGCCACCCAAGGAAGAAGAAGAAGAAGCCCTTTCTCCTCTTGAAATTTCCGGCCACCAAGGAAGGGAAGAAGAAGGTTTCGGTGGGAAGAAGAGAGGAGAGGAGGAAGGAATTTCGGTGAGGCTTGTGAGAGTTTTCGGTGAGAGCTTGTGAGTTTCGGTCAAGGGAGGAAAACAAAGAAACAAGCAAAGGAAATGTTTTATAGAGCTTTAGGGAGGAGGGAATGGGAGTAGTGGGGATAACCACCTTGTAACTACTCCCTCCAAAACTCTTCCCTATGATTTCCTATTCCCTAACATTTAGCTAGATGGTTCTCCATCCTTCTCTCATTAAATCATTCTATCTCCTTTGGTTAACCTTGGCTTGCTTCATGTTGGAGGTCCAAGGATCAATCCCTGGCACCTCCACATATATTATTTATTTTTTTTTCTTTTTATCCTTCTCTTTATTGCCAAGTCTTTAACCCATCATGAAATTATTCGAGCATGATTAACCATTATTTTTTTTTTTAAACTATCCCTTATAAGGGGATAACCCTTAGTAAAACCTTTAAACCATAGGGCCATTAGGACAATTATCCTGCTTATGGTCCCTTAAAGCTAAGGGCCATTCTGTCATCAAGGGCCATTTAGAAACATTCTAAACCCCTTTTTAAACCATCATTCATTATATTTCCAGAATTATAGAAGGGAATTTACGGGTATTACAGTAAGTCCCTACAGCAACAGCAGCAACCCGTGCTCCATTGCCTACTCGTAGGTCCACCTCGCCCTTTGTCAATGCCCTGCTATTTCTCAGCGCCTGCACATTAGTACAAATGTGAGTAGCACATCCGGTATCCAATACCCATGATGAAGAAATAGATAGATTGACTTCTATAACATGTATACCTGAAGTAGAAGTCTCACTCCTCTTCTTCTTAAGATCTTCCAAGTATACCTTGCAGTTCCTCTTCCAGTGCCCGGTCTGACCGCAGTGGAAGCAGGTAGCATCCTTGGCAACCCCTCCTTTAGGCTTCAGTGCCTTGCCTTTGCCCTTGGCTTGGGACTTTCCCTTACCTTTGGGCTTGCCCTTGCCTTTATGCTTGTTCACCATCAGAATGGAGTTGGGCTTGACCTTCTTAAGGTTGAGCTCAGCAGTT
>NW_027429654.1:0-3698 GCF_044706935.1 Curcuma longa | reverse complement strand
GGGCGTTACAAGCCCAAACTTCTGCTGTTTACTATGTCCTAGTGGAAGCTAGGCAATGAAGTCTTGGCAGAGTCAAGAGCACCAGGTGAAGTCTGGGCTGGTCAGGAGGACCAGGCCGCAGCAGAAGTCTGGGTTGGTCAAGAGGACCAAACCGCAGTAGAAGACTGGACTGATCGGGAAGGATCGAGTCGCAGCAGAAGACTGGGCTGGTCGGGAAGGACCGAGCCGCAGCACAAACCCTGGGGGCTGAGGACAGAGCCGAGCAAAAGTCCAAATGGAGTCAGGAGGACTCAGTTGGCATCAGGTAAATTCTCCTGAGTGGAGTGGGTGAGGACGCGTTCCCAAGGGGAACAGTAGGCGTCGGTCTAACCCAGGGTTTCATTGGAAACCTGAAGTTAAGACCTTGAGTTGGTTCTAGGAACTGGCTCAAAAATAATCTTATTTTACATGTTATTTGCTAACACTTTTGCAGGAATGGAAAAATCGATCGAAATCTAACTCTGGGATAAAAAGCTGATTTTTATCACTGGAGTCGACCCAGATGGGACTGGAGTCGACTCCAGCTGAGTCAGCCGAAACCCGAAAGTCAGCGCGACGATTTTCCACCACTTCGACTGGAGTCGACTCGGGTGGACTCTGAGTCGACTCAGGGTCAAAAGCTATCGGGTTGACGCCACGACGACTAGAGTCGACTCAGGTGGCAGCAGAGTCGACTCAGGCAGGATAACGAGCGGGAGAATTCTATCTGCCACGTCGACTGGAGTCGACCCAGGTGAATAGTTGAGTCGACTCAAGCGTGTTATAAAAGACAGCCGCGAGCAGCAGCCGAAGAACACCAATTTTTCTGATCAAAGCTCCGTTCTCGCGACTCCCAAGCGCTCCTTCCTCGACATCGGTGTCGTGCACGATCCAGATCATCCCGAGACCCTCCGATACGTCGAGACCAAGTTTTTGAGGAGTTCCAGTGCGATCAACTTCGGTAACTTGTTTAATTAAATTGTTTTAATTGTACCGAGTTGTTTTTGAATTGTGATTGTTTGTACTTCATTACACTTGCTGCCGTAAGGGGCAAGTGAGTTAGTGGATTTGCCCGCAGTAAACGGTCAAGGACCGTGGGCCTTGGAGTAGCAGCCTTGGGCTGTGAACCAAGTAAACAAAAGCGTCATCTTTTTACTCAGTTTCTTTTATCGCTTTCGCACGCACTTTTAATTTACGCTTCCGAATTCTAAAAATCGAAAAGCGTCAAACACGCTATTCACCCCCCCTCTAGCGTGTTATCGATCCTACAATTGGTATCAGAGCGGGGGCTCTTGAAAACAGTGCAACCACTGTTCAAGAATTTTTTTTGATTTTTTTTCGTTCTCATTTTTTTTTCTTTTTCTCCCACACTACTAATCCAAGACCCAGTCTTGGAAAGTATTTTTTTGTTCTTCTTGTGTGCTAGATAAATGGCTCACCAAGAAGGATTCAGCACCGCCAGACCACCTCTATTTTCAGGTGATGACTTTCCATACTGGAAAACCAGAATGGAATGCCACCTAAAAACTCAGGTGGAAATGTGGATCATCATCCAGACGGGATTCTCAATCCCTACTGGTAGTGATGATCAACCACAATCTTGCGAGTTCTGGGACGCCGCCACTAAAAAGAAGATCGAGGCGGATGCAAAAGCAACCCAGACACTTCAGTGCGGGCTAACAAAAGAGGAGCTGAACCGGGTGGGTCCATTCAGCAGTGCAAAGGACCTCTGGACAAAATTGATCGAGCTTCATGAGGGAACCTCCGACACCAAGGTAAGTAAAAGAGATTTGTTAATAAATAAATTGTATAATATTAAAATGCTTGAAGGAGAAATGGCAAGCGGTCTACACGCAAGGATCCAGGACATCCTCAACGGCCTACATGCCATCGGACAAAGCATCGACAACCGGGACGTCATAAGGTATGCGCTTAAAGCCTTTCCCCGGAATACCTTGTGGGCATCCATGGTAGATGCTTACAAAGTTTCCAGGGACTGATCTAGTGGCAGATCTGAACCTGAACGAGGCCAAGTTCTTGCAACCAGGGAAGAACCAGGAGGAGTGCGCGGCGCTCAGGATTTCCAGATCGGTGACCAAGAGTTTGATTTTGTTTTTACTGTCTTACTTTCTTGTTATCTTTATTGTTGTTTATTTTGGACTATAAGACGGGTTTCTCCGCCTCCGAACAAGGTTCAGAAAGGAGACCACTAGTGGACAGGCGCCTCCCGTGCATAGGCCTTGGACGTACTAACCCTAGGGGGTTAGGAACCAAGTAAAATCTGCGTGTCCCATCATCTCTATTTAATTCCGCTATAAGTGTTTTTGTTAGAAATGAACAAATGAGAAAAAGTTACAACACGCTATTCACCCCCCCCCCCCTCTAACGTGTTCCAACGATCCTACAAGCCTTGCACAACCTGGCTCTGATACCACTGTTGGGATCGTCTTGTTGCAATGCGCATGTCCTTACGTTTCGTAAACATATACAGCAAAAATTTATAGATAATTAAAATAAATTATTATCACACACATGCATGCAAAATAGGTAATAACAACGTACAAGGCATGGTAGGAAATTAAAATTTTTCAGAATAAAATTAATCTACTTGCATAATTAAAATTTACAGAAAACTAAATAATTATGTGCGTACCTTTCCGATGACGTTTGAGCAGGATTGGTATCAATCGAGCGATCCTTGTCGAAGTCCCGCTTCTATTGGTGATCCACGCTAAGCTCCCATCTGGACGGCTTCGGAAGCCACGACTCGTGTCATCGTCTTCGGTACTAGCCGATGATCGATGACAATCAAATCGAGAGAAGCCTTATTTCAGAAACCACGCAACAACGTGTGTCGCGATCGTTCTGAGGCTTTCTAACTATTATCGAGAATCGTATTCTCGATATTATTTTCGGTGGTCAACTATTGACTGCCAATTTAGGACAATATAATCGAAACTATTCCGATAATGATGGAACAATGTTCAGAACGCTTCATAAGCTTCCAGCTACGGTAAAACCTGATAACAAAATGCTACAGTTAAATCGACAACAATTTCACAAATCGCTATGAAGAAAAGTTAAACAACATATCTCCCACATGGCTCCCTCTCCCTCTTCACACTTTCCCGATCAGCCATCTCCTCCTTTCTCCCCATGGCTAAACAGTGAGCATAATAAGGGAACAATCAACTTCCCCCTTCCATCAACCCGATCAGCCATCTCAACCTTTTCTGCTGGCGATGCACAGGGAGGAGGAGAAAGACGGTAGTGAACTGGTTCTTTGCCGACGGTGCACAAGGAGTAAGGGAAAAAAGGGCATAAGAAAGGAGAAGACAACCTTCACGTGAGGAAGAAGCCAGCCATGACGAAAGGAAGAAGCCAGCCTTTTGCGCCGCAGGGAAGAACCACAGTCCCCTTTTCTTGGTTTTGTCGTGGCAGAGAAGAGAAGCAGGAACTCCTCTTGCGTGATCCACGAGTAGCGGTGATCGTGGCTGAATGGGTAGGTGGTGAGGTGCGGCGTGAGAGGGCACATCACGAGGAGAAAGAGACCTAGGGTTCTTAGCGCCACTATAGGGTTTCCTCGAGCTCATGCTTGCTTTCCCACTGGTTGGCGAGCAGCAGATGGTGGTGCATCGTTGTAGGGCAGAAGTGTTGGGATGTATACAAGAATCCTAGCT
>NW_027429653.1:0-7388 GCF_044706935.1 Curcuma longa | reverse complement strand
TCGGAATGGGTTTCCTAGTGTTTCCCATCAAGAAGAACAGGGGAGCTCCTCTCGTGTCTCGCTCCTCCGGCCGACCATCAACAGACACAGTGGGAAGAGGTTCTTCAAGAGGGATGGCACCCGCGCTCCGGTGAAGCACTGTGGTTTCTTGCTATTCATGTTTCGTATCAAATCTGTCCTATTTTGTTCATGCTATTCATTTTTATTTAATTCTGTTCATTCTCGTTTCTTGGCTATGTTTGGAGTGTAATTAACTGAAATTTTAATTTCGGATAGTTAGGATTGTTAGGAGGAAGTAGGTGGTTGAGTTTTTATTGTTCCTAGCATTCAAACTCCCCAAAACATGCATTAGTTTAGTTTTTTTTCTATTCTTCTCCCAACATATAACATTTCATTAGATTTGAAGATTGCAAGCATTGTATTGGGTCCTTGAGAAATGATTCGGGTTAACTCTATATTACATTATTGTTTGGAACTTGATAATTAATTGAAATCGTAATGCGACAAGAACAGTTATCAATGATCAAGGTGACTTGAATACTGTAAATCAAAGGAAACTCGCACTTAAGCTGCATTGAGATCTTCATTGACATATATATATCGAACCATATAAAGTCTCAAGGTAGGTCACTCCAATGAACTGGTTACCTTTAACCAGTATCCATGTTTAACTCTCAACATCCAATGTCTCCAACAGTGAGATAAGCTATTTGGCTAACCAAGGAGTCTAAACTTGCTAGTCTCGACAGAATTAATGACGTCCATTCTCATCAATTCCTCGACTATGGATAATTTTAATACATTCATAATTACACATGTAGAGATGCTCATGAGTTGTGATCCAATTATAAATTCTCTCATGGTATGAATCGTATTGCGGACATTCAGTATTTGAGTTTAAGATCTAAACAAACACATATGGAATGTGCACTCAAATAGTAAATTTTTATTTACCCAATAAATAGAATGACCATAAGGTGATTGTCTTAGGACATCTCTCAAATCTAACACAAAGCATGGTCGTGCCTTCAATCCAGAGCTAACCAAACCACGGGTCGTGTCGACAAGGTACGACCGTGTCCCAGTATCAAAGGCACAAGTGGTTGGAGCTGTGCCTATGAGGCACAGTCGTGCCTCTTTCCAGATCAAAGATAGTGTTGGGCTATGCCTATGAGGCACGACCGTGTCTATTTTTCAGAACAAGACATTAAGGTCATGCCTATTAGGCACGACCGTGTGACGGAATGCTTGAGGCGTGCTTCTTGGGTCGTGCCATGAGGCACGGCCGTGTCACGTCTGGACATATATATAAACCCCTCTAAAAAACCCTTAAGGGGAGAGAGCACTTGGAGGTGAATCAAGGACACTATAGCCACTATCCGGAGAAGATTTCAGTGATCCATCCATCCGTTGAGGACTGCTCCACCGATTCCATCCACCGTCGACGAGGAGACTGCAAGTCAAGGATTATTATACCCATTGATAAGTGTTTTGCCCTTTTTCTCTTTCAGATTTGAGGACTGCTCCGCCGATTCCATCCACCGTCGACGAGGAGACTGCAAGTCAAGGAATATTGTACCCATTGATAAGTCTTTTGCCCTTTTTCTCTTTCAGATTTAGGAGCAAAATGAACTACTTTCTCTCTTCTTTGCATTGTATTTCCTTTATCATGGAGTAGATCTCTATATTCTATGATGTAGGAGGAATTAAGATGTAAATGGATGATTGTAATCTATGGATTTGTTATTTGTCATGTTCAAGGATTTGTTTATGCTTTGCTGTATGGATTTGTGTCTTGCATTTATTTAATGATATGTTTGTGAAGGCTTAATTTCATATAGATGAGAGTGAACTATAGTTTAATAGAAATCTTAAAATTGTATGACTGGGGTGCCTTGTGACAGATGGTGAACCTTTAACCAGATTTTTTGAGGAGATTCTTAGACTGTAATGAATTCTCATGAGAGATAACTAACGGTTATTGATTGCTAGGAAGAGGTTCTTAATTGGGTACTCGGTGACAGAGAGTAAAATACCAGTAGTATTGATGGAGTGCCTGATGACAGGGGGTAGCTATAGAACCAGGTTATCTAGGTATCATCTCGGTCTAGTAGTCATAACATTAGAGGAGTCATGATTATTCTGAAAGATCTTGATGAGGTCTAATTGGATATCTTAGTTAGAATCTCTACATTGGTATAATCATTGAGGAATGGTAAGGAATCCATGATCAATCAACTATAATCTCAAGGAATCTGAAATCCTAGGATCATGTCCCAATCCTGTCATTTAGCTGATTTCCCTTTGATTGAGGTTTAGGTACTTAACTTCTCTATCTCTTCCTCCATCACCAAAACTCATATGTTCGCAACTCTTTTATGTAAAGTTTAGCGATTAAATTATACGATCCTTGTGGTTTGATATCTTTTATTATTTGACGACACCCGTACTCTTGCGGGAGCCTAGCATACACAGGTGTAGATGATTTGACAAGAGATAAAATCTTGGTTGAAAATCAAGCAGAAGCTAAGACCTAGTAAGACTAGGTAAAGAAAGTACTAGTTGGAAACCAGATATATAGTGCAAAGTCCTAATGAGACTAGGCAAAGAAGAGCTAGTTGGGAACTAAGTAGTGGAAGTCCTTGCTATAGGACCAGGAAAGTGCGCTAGGGGGTAAATAACCCTTATCGCTTTTTCTCTTTCTTATTTATCGAAATTAGTATGCATAGCACAATATAATAAAAACTAAAAGTAAAGAACAAATGACACAATGGAGTTTACTTGGTTCATGCACCCAGGGTGCTACTCCAAGGCCTATGTACTCGGCTGAGTCCACTATTATTTTCTCCTTTCCAAAAATCTTCCGAAGGCAGAGTGACCGCTTGCACTTTAAGTACAAGCACAAATATGACAAGCAATGCACATATAAAGTATAATGCAAATAAATGAATCATCGATTAGTTCAAAATCCCTAAATGCCTTTCACTCCTCCTGACATTTCCTTGATAAAATTTGAGACCTTTTTTAAGCACAAGACAGAGAGATTGATAGTAAGATTGATTGCTAAGAAAGCCTCTACCATGGAGCCCTCTTTTATAAGACTTTATCGATCGACTGAACCTTCTGATCGGCTGACTAATTTAAATTCGATCTTGTAAATCTGACACTTGATTTCTATCTTATCAGTCAACTGATCCTTCTGAACAGTTGACTAAATCTCAATGGTGTTTAGGTTCGTGTCTAGGTTCACAATCTGATCAGATCAAATATCCACAAAATCAGCTTGATTAGTTGATCGAACTTCCTGATCGATCAACTAATCCTCAAAGTTTCCTTCTAGCCAAATTGCATCACATCCAATCCTTCTTACCTTCTAGATAAACCGAACCTTTCTTTGGTCTCCCAATCCTCCTCTATGTGATCTACTAGTTACACTTGTATGAAGTTCACTCCTTCAAAACTTTTCACTACCTAGGATTTCATTTTTGCCAAATATCTAGTCAACCTTGATCTATTTGGGCTTTATCTTTGTCAGACATCTGGTCAACCTTGACCTGCCTAGCCTTTTTCCTTACTAAACATCCAATCAACTTTAACCTACTTGGAATTTACCTTTGTTATACATCCGATTAACCTTGACCTACTTAGACTTTTTTCTTGCTAAGCATCCAGTCAATCTTGACCTGCTTGAACTTTTCCCTTGCTTAGGTGAGCCTTGAGCTATCAAGATTTTTTATTAATTTGATCAACCTACCAGATCCCATTATACATATTGTCAAATAAATATCAAAATCTTGGAGGCCGATTACACTAATACTAGCAAGGCTTGGTGGTAAAAGATCTGATTGGGAACCAAGCAAGGCAAACTTAGTTGGGAACTAGGTAAAGAAAGTCCAAGGGAGTCAATTTAGAGTTGAGATCCTGACAGTAAGTCCAAACAAGTCAGTTGGGAGCTAAGCCTTAGCAACTAAGTCTAAATGGATCAACTAGGAGCTGAACATCTAGCTAAGGTACGTGAGCTTACTCATAATACTTCGATCATACTCATTACATATTATTTTGCATGTAAGAATTCTCGACGGTTCCAATCTACCGGAAGGGAGTCTGGGCTATTGGCTAGGTCAACTAACGAAGTTGGAGAGGTTTTAGGCGACCAGAGTGAGGAGTGGGCAACCTTGACATCTTGGCCATAGGAGAAGGCTTACAGGCGACTTATGAAGGGACAAAATTAGAATATATTTATGTGATGTCAATAAAGCAAGTTGACTCACCCCGCAAAATAATTTAAACTGGTTGAGTTAAAATTTTATCAATTCAATTAAAAGTAGGCTTAAATAGGTCAGCCTGCATGGGTTGCGGATCCAAGCGGGGTGAGGTACGCTTAAGAAGGATTTTTTTTTTCAAAACTTAAAACTAAAATGGAAAACTCAAAATAGAAATAGGTCTTCAAGACTGAAAGTTATGAAATTTTTATGTCAATTACTTTGGCTAATATGTATAAATGTGAAATAAAAATTTAAGAATTTTATTGAGGATTTTTCTAGAAATGTTTATTTATGAAATGATCAAATATAATAAATTGTAGGAAGGTTTTATATTTTTTGGTTGGTTGGCTTGCCTAACTGGCAACCAATTTTGGATTGGACTAAGTTGGAGATTTCCTAACCCTCCAAGATCACAAGCCAACCCACCCCACCCTACCAAATGAAGGGTGAGCCCACCTATTTGATAGCTATAGATGTCAACTAAAACACTTATGCGAACAAGTCAAAAAAAAAAAAAGATGACTGATTTATGTCATGTAGCCTATGATATGTATGCTATCATAGGAAAAAAATAATGATGAAGAAATCAATGCTCAAGAGTCTTCATCAATTAGATGTTTGAGAGGATATAATATGTGTTGGATGTCAATGTGGGAAAGCACATCAGTTACCATTTGAAGATTTCAAGTGTAGAGCAAAGGAGCTGCTTAAGTTGGTTCGCTCAGATGTGTTTGGACTTGTAAAGCAACTATTCATCAATTGTTTTTGATATGTGATAATTTTCATTGATGACTTTCAAGGTACGCGTGGATATGTCATATGAAGAAAAAAATCAAATGCCCTAAGGAAGTTTTAAAACTTCAAAAAGATAGTTGAAAAAGAACTTAATCAAAAACTCATATGTACATACTGATAATTGAGGCGAGTATACTTCATATGAGTTCACAAAGTATCTATAAGATTGTAAAATAAGGTGGCAGCTAATATTATAACACTCCACAATAAAATGTAGTAGAAAAAAAGGACAGACACCTTGTAAAGAAGCATGCTACATGGCAAGAATTTTTCACCTCGATTTTGGGCAAAATGCATGACGATGACTTGCATATGACTAATAGGCCACCACAAGCATCATTAGGTTTTGTTTCACCATTCAAGAAGTTGTGAAAGATTAAATCTCCGGTAAGCCACTTTAAAATATTTGGTTGCATATGTTATGTTTTTGTACTTCACTATTTACGCAATAAATTCAATAACAAAGCAATAAAACGCATTTGTCATAGGCTATAATAAGCAAAGAAAAGGGTGGAAGTCTTGTGATTCTACAATAGAAAGAAGTTGTCTCTCGAAATGTGATATTTAAGGAAGCATCATAATAATGATCTCCTCAAATAGAAGTCTTACTAGATTCTAAGGAAATTGAAGAGAAATTATAGGAGAGACACAGGATAAAGCAATTGAAGAAATCACTCAAAAAGTTAAACCAAAAACAGCTAACAACTAATCATCTGAGAAGGCTAAGTCTCCATGGCAAATACGAATTTATCATCAAATTGAAGAAGAAGAAATGCCAAGTAAGCTAGAAGAAATTCATACAATGAAGAAGAGGAATCTCAGCCATATTTAAGAAGATCAAAAAGACAAAAAAAGTCAAATCCAAAGTATGCAAATGCTGCCCTCATTGGAGAAAATAAAGTCAAAGAACCTGATACATATGATGAGGCATCCTCAAGCAAAGAATGAAGGAAAGCTATGGAAGAAAAAATTGATGCTGTGAAACACGATGAAACTTCGGACTTGATACCAAAGCCTAAAGATGTAAAGCCAATAACATGTAAATGAATTTATAAAGTAAAGAATAATTTTGGATGAGATAGCACTTATCTTACGAGTTGTATTAATTATGTTGGTTCGACGGCGAACGTCGAAATCAATCTTCTAAAATTTATTGATTCGAAAGAATATCAGAGAATAAAAAAATAAATTATACTGTCAAAAAGATTATTAAAATCAAAAACTAATCCTAAATAATAACTAAACAGACGCTTATATAGATTCAAAATTCTAAGATGCAAAAGAAAGAAAAAACATCCTACAGAAAAGGAAAAAAATATTTTAACAGATTCAAAATCTTGAAAATCCTAAATGGACTCAAAATCCTAAAATATAAAAGATGAAAATTACCAAAATATTCTAATTACCAAAAAACTTAAAAATTACTAAAAATAATAGTTTATTAAAAATAATAAAATAAATCTAATGAATCCTCCTACATCAGTCGCTTCAAGTTGAAAAAATTGACCCTCGAATTTAAAATAGTATCAGATTGTAGTCCAGGAGGAAAATCCTTTAATATCAAATCGATAAAATCTACTACTAAAGAAACTGCATATTCCTGATGTTGTTCACCGGAAAGTCCTAGCAGCCCTATTAGTAGTTGAATGCCCTCTCTCTCTTTTTGCACCCCCCATATTCCAATTTTATCACAACACAATCTTTCTAATGAAAGAATAAGATAATCTTGCACATTGGCAGAAGCCATGGTTATTAATCCAACAAGCATCCTTTTTGCATCTGAATGATTAATTCGATAAGAAAGTGAAACATTGCCATACAAACTGATCAAAGCCTCAAGAATACTATCCTAACTCAATTTATTATTATCTTTGGATTTTAGTAGAAGCATCAAGATTTCCTCAATATAAATGGGATCAAATGCCCTTTCTTAGCTTCCTTGCCCTCAAACCACCATGGAGTATGCAAGAGCATCAGTTATATTAGCAATTGGAATAACAAGGCGAGGGGTTTGGGAGAGCTCTCTAGGATAAAGTATAAGAGTTGACAAGCCACTGCATATATTTGTTAAAGCACAACACAATCTTTCTAGTGAAAGAACAAGATAACCTTGCACATTGGCAGAAGCCATGGTTATTAATCCTACAAGCATCCTTTTTTGCATCTGAATGATTAATTCGATAAGAAAGTGAAACATTGCCATACAGGCTGATCAAAGCCTCAAGAATACTATCCTAACTCAATTTATTATTATCTTTGGATTTTAGTAGAAGCATCAAGATTTCCTCAATATAAATTGGATCAAATGCCCTTTCTTAGCTTCCTTGC
>NW_027429652.1:0-1761 GCF_044706935.1 Curcuma longa | reverse complement strand
ATTTCTGTTTAATTGCTTCCGCTTTCACACTCGAAATTTTTTGAAAAATTGAAAAGCGTGCAAACACGCTATTCACCCCCCCTCTAGCGTGTTTTCGATCCTACAATGCACAGCAGCAGTAGATGTACCAGTAGCAGCAGCAGATGTACCAGTAGCAATAGCAGATGTTTGACATGATGCAGAGGATGCACGTGTTTATCAGGCTCCACCTCCTCCACCTGCAGATGATGATGAGGACATGTAGTTTGATGGACTTGTTATTTGGTCTGTCTTATGATGGTTGATGTATTTTATGACTTTTGATGTAAAAACTTTAAAACTGTGGTTGTGTGAAACTTGACTTTTGATTGTGGATGCTAGGAATCTAGACTACTTGTATTAAAACTCCACTATTATTTTAAGTGTTTTTGTGTTGTTCTGACTATTTTTGAACCTATTGTTGTTAATTTATGTTTATACTTTGGTATTGGTGTACATTCATACTTATGTTAGTAGGTTCATGGATTAAGGGGGAGTATTTAGATTGAAAATGAAATTTTGAAACTCTTGCATCGATTAAGGGGGAGTATTTTACGTTATAATAATTTTTCAAGATAGAACACATTAGCAAATCTCAAGAATTAAGGAGTCATGACATTTCTTGTAGGATATTACACATCCTAGGCCCCTTAATTGGTGAAAAGATCTATTTATATTCAATGTTGATACTTTGATCATAAGAAACTTAAAGTTTTAAGTGTTTGATACATAGTATCAAAATAACATTTTAATGATGCAAAATTTATGAAATTAATTTTTCCTAATGACAAATTAGCTAAGTAATTATGGTGTCAAGTTTCATAATTTTTTGATGAAAATTGAATTAGTTATGAATTTTTGAAGTTGGGGCTGAAAAACCATATTCTTCAGTCATCAGTCGGATACTTATGAAGCAATCTTTCCAGCCCTTATGAGAGGTCGGATACTTAGTCAAAAAGTTGAGTCCTTGCCTAGCCGAGAAGTAAAAAACTCCACATTCAAATCGACGCAAAGCATACAAGACATTAAACAAGGCGAGGGTCAGTGAAATTTGATACAGCCGATATATAATGACAGTACCACAGATAAGGCGATAGAATTTAGTGCAAGTTGGGAAAGATTGAGCCGATAGTAGCGTGCCAAGTCCGAAAAGAAGGCGGGGATGGGAAACCTAAGACCACTAGTCATCTGATCATAAAAAATAGTTATATGACTGGTAGGAGGTTGACAAGGCCTATGATCAGAAAGGGGCACGTAAAGTCCATGATCAAGAGGAATCTCGAATTTGTTGGTGCAATCTTACCCCAAGTGATTTGGATTTTAATGTTTGGCTAAAATGAGTTTAAGTTAGGCAATGTTGGTAATCTAACGTGTGTGGTTTGAGTCCACAGGAAAGTCCAGGTTGGAAGACTTGGCAAAGGATGAAGTCCCGGAGGCGAGTTCTCTTGGCAAAGGATGAAGTCCCGGAGGCATGGTGCCTCTTGGCAAAGGGAGACATAGCACGACGAAGTTGAGGGAAACGTCTCAAGCTAGTGCAAAGAAGAGGCACGAGGCTTGTGGAAGGCGTTTGAAGGCTTGCGTCAAGGCCAAAGGATGAAAAAGGAGCTGAATGGGGAGTTTCAGCTAGAGCAGTCGACTGCTCCCGTCGACTGGCCCTGGGAGCAGTCGACTGCTGGTTGATTAGAAGCACACACTGAAGTCATAGAAAGATCAGTCGAGTGGAGCAGTCGACTGTAGCAGCTA
>NW_027429651.1:0-1182 GCF_044706935.1 Curcuma longa | reverse complement strand
GACTCAAGACCCTGGAGTCGACCCAGATCGCGGTATAAAACAGAATCGGCAGAAGCCGATTCTTCACGCGCCGACACCCTCCAAAAATTCCTTTTTCTTCTCGTTTTCTCACGATTTCAACCGTAGGAAAGCCACAACTTTCACCACATGGGTCCCAAGTAATCTTTCTAACCTAATCCTTTATGTTTTTTTGTATTTTCTAGCAGTTATTTCTTGTTATTTACGAAGCATTTTCATATTTAGACGAGCAAAGAGAGTACGAGAGGCTGCTTTCGATAGTAACCCCTCGATAGACCCTAGGTTCCCCACTGAGGGGCATAGGCTTAGATTTGAACAGACCACTTATGTAGCCTTACCTTGTAGATCCATAGATAGAGAATTTTTCACCCGTTCTTGCTCATTGACCATTCAAACTATCGATCATTATCATCTTGATAGACTAGTCTACTGTACTCTTCCTATGAACACAACTCTGTGTTCAGAATTCTATAACAACCTTGACCTTCAGGACGACTACACTATCATTTCCAGAGTTGGCCGTAGGACCATCACCATTACATCCACCATGATCAACAATTTCATTGGATTCCGACCCTCAGGCTCCCCATTCATAGTATACCCCCATTCTTGCATGCCATTTGATGAGCCATACGAGGGGATCAGTCTAGATGTCATGCATACTTATTTCTTTCAGCAGGATAGAGGTCCAGGGCTAGTCAATTTTTCCTCCACCGATCTTAGAGTACAGGAGTATGTCTTGTACAGAGTCATCGTAAACTGCATTCTTCCCTTAGCCACCAGAAATCTTACCATCATGAGACCATTTCACTCCTTCCTCCTTTATGCATTCACTCATAGACTTGATATTGATCTAGGACTCCTCATTTTTCACACCGTGGTCTATGCTGCATCCATAGTGACCAGTAGGAGAGTTCACATGCCATACTGCCACATTTTGACTGGCATATTTGCCTCTCTAGGGGTAGATACCACAGTAGGTGAGATCATACCCCATGGAGACTACGACGTCATTGGCAGTCGACATATTACCTTAGGTCACATAGATGTTAGTCCTGAGGGGAGACTATCATGGAGGCAGCCTCAGCTCCAGCCTCCACAGCCTCAGATTCAGCCCCCAGAGCAGCAGCAGGATTAGCCCCAGCCAGACCCAGCAGAGGTTGA
>NW_027429650.1:0-2058 GCF_044706935.1 Curcuma longa | reverse complement strand
TCGCAGAGTCGCCGAGCCGAAGTGCCGAATCGCCGAGTGGTCGAGCCGAGTCGCCGAACTGCCGAATGGCCGAACTGGCGAGCGGATGAGTGGTCGAGGCCTGCGTTCAACGCAGTTTCCTTAAAACAGATTCGTCCCTCACGACGGACGTCTATTTCTCAGGATACAACGACAAAACCGGATCGTTTCCGATGAACTGACTACACCAAAAAACTATCACGGGGAAAGCAGAGGAAGAAAGGAAGAGAGGGATCGAGAATGCTCTTGTTCTCATTCCCATCGCTGCCTCGCTGCCTCTTTTATAACCTCGCACCATATCTCCAATTAATTGAAAAGCCCTAAATTAGGTGTCACGAATAGGGCTTCAAATTAGAATTTGTAGATTTTATCGAAAACCCACGATAAATGCAAATAAATGAAGTATAGGGGCCTCGAGTCGTGTTTTTCCAAGGAACTAGTAGAAAATCGGTTTAATTCAAGCTTTCGTGTGTCGTATTTTTGGGTTTTCTTTGTAAATGGGGTTTTTGTGGTTTTAAAATGAAATAAAAATGAAAATTGACAAGTAAATGGAAACTACAACAAGTAAATAGAAAATGCAAAAATTGAAACCCTAAAGCAAGCTAACTCTAATGCAATAAAACAATTTTAAGTTATTTGAGCCAACCATTCAAATCCTAGAATGCAATGAAAAGAAAACTTAAACCAGCCTATCCTTAATTTGAAACATGAAGTGGCACAGAACAGTAACTCAAAGTTTCAGTAACACATTCGAAGGGATTAAAACCGATCTAATGAAGCTCTAAAACAATTAGCTACCACATCAACACCAATGCTTAAGCTATAAAGCCCTAACAAACTGATACTTAGCATTCAAATGGCACGGGACATCTTGGCAAATTGGCACAAACAGTATTTTTTTTTGGCACGAGCAGCAGGTTATCAGAAATGAAATGGCAAAGCAATGAAAAGGAAGCTCATAGCATGAAATTAATCCAAAATCAACTAAACTAGAATTAAGCATCAAGCAAACTATGTAATTAACCAGCTAAAGAACACAAACTACAATTCAGAAATCAGAAATCGAGCTGAAAAACAAAAATGCAGAAACAGAAATTGCAGAAACTGATAAAATCCTCCTCTCCTCCTTTGAATCTCTTCGGCTGGTTGTCAATCAGCTATTTAATCCATTTGGAGCTGGAAATCGGTCTTCATGGGAGTTTCTCGTTGCCAGCAACACGAAATCAGCCGGAAAAACCCTTCCCAGCCAAAAACAGCTTGCCGCACAGCGAGATTGAAGATGCAAACTGGATTTTCTATATTCTTTGTGCTCCGATCAGAATGATGGTGATAGAGGGAAACTTCACGATCCTAGGAGAACCCCTCGGAGGAGACGCGAAGTCGGATTGTGCTGTGATGGTCGGAACACGCAGAAAACAGAGCTTGTGGCCGGCGCAGAAACCCTCTCCGTCGCCCAACTCCAGCTGCCGGAAAAACACCCAATCGGCCGGCTTCGTACTCTTCGTGGATCAAGGAACGCAATGGAAAAGGTTTGGGTGGAAATCGCTCGCCCGTGGAGTTACGCGTGCGAGCAGGGGCTGGCTTCTCGCGATTTTGGGAAGACGGTGAACAGTGGCGCAGCCACTGTTCATCCCGAAACCTTCGGCTTATATACCTGATTAATCAATCAATCTCAGCCATTGATTTCGGAATCCAACGGTCAGAACTGATCTGGGGCTTTAGGGCAGTCTAGGGTTCTT
This sequence comes from Curcuma longa, assembly GCF_044706935.1. NCBI lineage: Eukaryota > Viridiplantae > Streptophyta > Magnoliopsida > Zingiberales > Zingiberaceae > Curcuma > Curcuma longa. Next base: position 301 of record NW_027429650.1, on the reverse strand, counting down.
GAAAAAATTCTGAAATTTTGATCAGGCTCGATCCGAGTCATGTCCTCCATGTTGGCTTGATCGGTTTGGCAATTTGACTTGAGTTGACCACGGTTTAGCTCGAGTCGGGTCCGATTTAACCCTAAAATCAATAAAAATCAAATTAATGCCAAAAATTGCCATAAAATCATGAAAATTAGAATCAAACCTCAGATTATGCAATATAGGACAATTAAGATCAAATCGATCCATTTCATAATTTATTTTCATATAAAAACCCAAAATTGAATCGATTAAAAATGCATAAAACCCTAGCTTATCA
>NW_027429649.1:0-3125 GCF_044706935.1 Curcuma longa | reverse complement strand
GTTGGGATGTATTCTAGAATCCTAGCTATGTAAATAAAAATCATTCTGAAATGAGAATCACTGTTGGTCAATGTTTGTATTTAGTTTTAAATGCAAGTGTCCTTTTAATCTATATTGTAGATAGACATGGTGTGCGGAGTCACACACAGAAGACCATGTTATCAGACCCTTGTAGATTATAAACAGAGTTCACAACCAAAATGGACTGGACAAACCATTGGACTGGTTGTAGTATAATTTGGTCTTGGTCTGTCTTGACCATAGAATTACACTAGTACACTTAGTGTGTATTGAGCAGGACCACCTGAGGATTGTTCGATTTATACTGACTATATAATCGAACTAAACCTCTGTTACTATCGATGTACATGCTCTTAATCCTAATATAATAACAAAACACATGTACTTAGTATATACCTCTTTGATTCATCAACGGGTGAGATCTAGCGCGATAGATCAAAAGGCCCGATGAGTTGGGAGGTAATATTATGTGCATGGTGTCTTGTTGATTATAGAGGGAAACTGTGTCCTACAATCTAGGTTGATGATGTCCCCTTGAGGAGCTCATAAAGGATTATCATGTAAACCCTGCAGGTGGACTTAGCTCCGCATGATAACAAAGGATGAGTGGTACTACTCTTGGAATAGAAGTTGATTGAATTCGAGTTGTTAGTAACTCATAATAATTGTAACGCCCGCCCCTATGTGGTCCCCCACACGGCGGACGCTACAGTTCGTCCTACTTTACATTCATGCATTTCTAAATTTCTATCATATATGAAAACAGAGAAAACCATTTCAGCGGAAGCATACATATTATCTGAATAAAATGCATACATGATAGTAACTAAAGATTAACAATAATATAAACTAACCTAGGTAGCATGGTAGTTCTAGGTTATAAAGTTCTACAAACACTACTAAAACATGATAGATAACCATTGTTCAACAGGCATGCTTAATACAAATATTTAAAACATTCCGGACTTGGTCAAGTCACCACCACACACATCTTCCAGCCTTGACCCACTGCTTCCCGTCTCTTAATACCTGTTCACTGGATCTGCAATATAAGGAAAGTATCTATAAGTCATAAGCTTAGTAAGTTCCTTTCCTACTCACAAAATCCATCGTACGTAAGAACATAATACGTGAAACATAACACAACATGCTTAATATTACATAACATGATCAACATAGCAACATGGAAGCATATTAACATTCTTAAGCATAATATAGAAACATCTCTTAAGCATGCATAATCATACAACATGTAAATTGGTTGCCTTTTTGAAAACATATTTAACTTAATAGATAAATATAATCATCAACATCTTTGGGGATCCCTGGCTTGTACCCATTCATTTCTTTTGCGCGCATTCATTCAAGTAGGTACGAGGTAGCTAGTCTCGACCCACCTGCATACTAGGCCCGTAGGTCGACCTAGGGGCGTTCTTAAGGTACCCATCCCTTGGAACCCTTTCGGGTTCCGGTACAAGCCATTCATTCAAAGTAAAGTACTTATTATACTTTCTTTTTCCATTATAGCACGAATGTTCCATAACCTCTTTCTTCATTCATAATGAACATTCATCCTTAACATCTTATTTCATTCATAATAGCATTCATATGGCATTACATGAGATTGGCATATGGTAATATAGCAACGTAGCACATGCATAACATTTAAACCCTAACTTCGGTTTAGTTGTACTTTCTTCATACAATTTAGCTTTATACACCTTAAACCGATCAAACCAGAGGACCACTATCCCTAAAATCGATCCGAGGGTCGATTGATAGGTTTTAATCGATCCGATGGTCGGTTCTTGTCCAAAAATTCATCACTGTAGCCTCTGTAATCGATCAACCGATCGACTACAGGATCTTAATCGATCAAAAGATCGACTTCCTCATTTCGGGTTCACAGTAGGCCTGGTAATCGATCAACCGATCGATTACAGCCTCGTAATCGATCAGTGGATCGGTTACAGCCTCGACCAGGTTCTTGTTCGCGAAACAGAAGGCTCGGTAATCGATCAACCGATCGATTACGGCCCCGTAATCGATCGGTTGATCGATTACGGCCTCTTAATCGATCAGGTGATCGATTAAGAGTCGCTGTTTTGTTCCTTGTTAAAGCGTGTAATCGATCAGTTGATCGATTCCACCCTCTGGTAATCGACCAACAGATCGATTACCAGTAGTTCTGTTCTCGAGAAAATTGTGTCTAACATGATCAACAGTCTTAGTTTCTTCTCATTCTTTAACATAAATACACATGATATACCTTAAATCTTTCTACAACTATCATATGATCATACGAGGAAAGAAAAACCTAATTTAAATACAACATACTGTAAGAACTTAACATGCTGTAAGAACTTAGCAAAAACCTAAACATGCCGAACATATTATAGTTTACAGAAAGCTTTTAAACAGGTGAAGCAGATAGTTTTTCTTACATCGAAACAATCAAAACATACACATCCTATTTCAACTATTATATTGCAGGTGAGAAGAACTTACAGTTCTTGGGATGCTAACTATTATACCCGACGAGCAACGAGCAACGAGCCTCCTTGGTCGAAGGAGAGGATCTTCCAAAACCCCTTGGATCTCTCGGCCAGAGAAGCAGAGAAGCAGAAGGCAGAGGCAGAGGGAGAGAAAACAACGAAGCAAAGGGAGAAAGGCTCGGGATGCGAGGCTTTTAAAGAGGAGGGGTCGGTTAATCCACGACTCCCCACTACTCCTGCTTCCTAAGCCCACTACTTTCCTCCATTTCGTTTAATGACATTTCTATGAACCTTTACCTTTAACAAGCAATGCCCTCCTTCTTTCAACAAGAACACTTGCTATCTCATCTGGTTACATAGGCTTGCTACATATTGGAGGTCCAAGGGTCAATCCCTGGCACCTCCATCTTTCTTTTTCTTTTCTCTTTTTTTTTCTAGAAAAGCCTTTATGCATTTTTCTTTAACCCCTTTATGAGCAACATTTTAGGCCATTCTCAAAGCCTACTTATTCACTCCTTTTTGATCATAATTAATCTATATTTATGCATTAATATCCAGAAATTTATCGAAGGAATTTCGGGTATTATAATAATGTACTTATAGTAAGAA
>NW_027429648.1:0-1285 GCF_044706935.1 Curcuma longa | reverse complement strand
GATTTTTAATAAATTGATGTTCTTTAAATCCCTTCTTTGAAATCGGGCTTCCTTTAGATTGATTCAATAGACAATTTCTTTTAGATCGGCTTTCAATGTTGGTGCGGGAAGCAACCGACGATCGAACCTAAGTTTTGATTATGGCAAAGGGATTCAAAGTTAAGTCCATTTGTGATCTAACGGTTTGAATGAGTTTCCAGGAAAGTCCTAAGAGTAATTAGGCAAAAGTCCTAGCTGCGGTTAGACAAGGAGAAAACCCTAGGGGGTGGTAACTCTAGGTCATAGGGGGTGGTAACTCTATGCGGAAAGTCTTAGTGGGTCGAGTGCTTCTGGCAAAAGTCCTAGGGGGTGGTAACCCTAGGTGGAAAGTCCTGGTGTCGCGAACCAGGTGGAAGACTGGACCAGCCGGAAAGCGGAAGTCCAGCAGAAAGTCCGGGAGCACCGAGCGCCGAGCAAAAGACCAGTCGATTTGGAGGATCGTACTGGCATCAGGTAATCTCTCCTGAGGGGAGTAGGTGAGGACGCGTTCCCCGTAGTGGGAACAGTAGGCGTCGGGTCGACCTAGGATTTCGGACGGAAATCCGAAGTCAGACCCGGACAGTTCGAAGGCTGTCGATATTTTTTTTAGGTCCTAACTTTGTGTTGCAGGTTTATTTTTGAGGTTAACATATTTTGCAGGGACCAAAATGCAACATTTGCTTCGGATGAACAGTGCCTGAGGCGCCTTGAACGCCCTGCATGAGATCCACCCGTGGATGCAAGGTTTAGCGTGGATAAACCTTGATGCATGGTTTACCGTGAATGCATGCAAGGTTATGCATGGTTCACTGTAGAAGCATGGTTTACCGTGGATGCATGCAAGGGTTACCGTGGATGCATGGTTCACCGTAGATGCAAGGTTTACTGCGGATGCAACAATTACCTCGGATGAACATTCACCTGTGGATAAGCGCAGAACGTGTCTGCACTGATCCATGCTCAGACCCGGGACTTGAGGGCGACGTGAGACTTCAAGGCACATTGAAACCCTATAAAAGCAAGGCAGCAGCGAACAAATAAATGTATGAAAAAGCCTTCCTTCGGCAGCAGCGAACAGAATTGAATTCAAGTGCTTTCTTGCTTCAACGTGATTGTCCTTGCTTCTCCAACGTGCTGCCTCAAAGACCATCCAAGGTTTTCATTTATTAATTGTTGATATAACTCTTGTATTAAGATTTTTTTATATTATAGTTGTTGCCCATCGAAAGCGATCAACGATCGCGGGCCTTGGAGTAGGGGTTCGCTC
>NW_027429647.1:0-1955 GCF_044706935.1 Curcuma longa | reverse complement strand
TTCAGAAAAATCATAGAATATTTCTAAAATTATTTTAAAGAATTTTTGGGCGTTACATTCACCATGGACAAACTAGTAGTTTTAGTCTGATTTTGTTTTGCTTTTTGGTAGATTTGCTTTGTTTTATTTTGTGTATTTTTTGTTTTTTGTGTAGGTTGTTGGAAAAAAAACCAACAAATTTAAAAAAAAAAGAAAGAAAGGAATCTGTTCTTTTGAAAAAAAAATTCTCCTATTAGAATTTTTTTTTTTGTGTTTTGTTGATAGGGAAATAAAAGTTTGAATGAGTGAAAATGTATTTGAAGATGGTTGGTAGTAAGTTTTTTTTTTTCTGATTCTCCTATTAGGAGCTTCATTGTAAATGATTAGAGTTTAGGAGAAGGTTGAGTGATGTGTTCTTGCTATTAGGCTACCCCATGTTAGCTTCTATTGATACTCTATTGGGCAGATAAAAAGAAGAGCAAGTCTATAGTAATGCATGATCCATGAGTAGCTTGAGAGAGTTCCATTTTTTATTTGATTATGAGGATGAGCTACTCCATTATATATCTTGTGAGGTTTAAGGTCATCATTCTTAATTTACTCAAGGTGGATTGAAATTACTGTGTTGTTAATCCATGTAAGAATTGAGTTCTGGATTGCTTGTATCTCTAGAATTTGGTACTCCTATTTAGCTTATTGTTACAACTTCTTAATTTGGTGGATAATGTTGGTGCAATCTTTGCCCCAAGTGCATTGAGTTTCAATGTTTGGCGGAAAGTCCAAGTGGGAAGTCTTGGCAAAGGAAAGTCCAAGTGGGAAGTCTTGGCAAAGAAAAGTCCAAGTGGGTAGTCTTGGCAAGGAAAAGTCCAAGTGGGAAGTCTTGGCAAGGAAAAGTCCAAGTGGGTAGTCTTGGCAAAGAAAAGTCCAAGTGGGTAGTCTTGGCAAGGACTTGACATGACGAAGCTGATGGAAGCATCTCAGGCTAGTGCAAGGATGATGGAGCATCCAGGGAAGGCATGAGGCTATGGGAGATGTTTGAAGGCCGAGGTCTAGGTCAAGAGAAGCTGAAATGGGATTTTTCAGCTTCACCAGTCGACTGGCCCTGCCAGCAGTCGACTGCTCATAAATCAGACGCACACAGAAAAATCAGTCGAGCCAGAGGAAGACAGGAGTCGACTGGGCAGTCGACTGGTGTATGGTGAGTCGACTGATGCCAGTCGACTGGTCTTGGAACAGTCGACTGCTATTTGAACGTTGGCGAAGATTGGCAAGCATTTAATGCGCTTTAATGCGAGATTTTGTTGCCGATTGAAGCCATCAGTCGACTGGCCCTGCCAGCAGTCGACTGATGCCGAAGAATTATAAAAGAAGCCTGCTCGAGATCAACTCAAGATTTCTGCTATTCTTTCATTACTTTGTGCTTCTTTTGAGAACGTGTTTGTTCTCTATTCTTTGCTTTCTTCCTCTCCTCTTAAACACTATTTCATATCATATTTGAGGAGATCGAAAGAGTTGTAAAGGTTTCTCCGCCTTCGAGGTTTTCGAGAAGGAGAAGATTCATAGTGCATCGGGTGTGTGCGTGCGTGTGGATCCTTGGATTAGTCACCTCTGCGGAGGTGGATACCAAGTAAACAAACCGGGTTAGCGTTGATCTATTGTTTTCTCTTTTATATTTTGCTTCCGCTAACACTCTTGCAGAGAAACAATCAAGAAGAATCGAAAAACGCTATTCACCCCCCCTCTAGCGAACCAACCGATCCTAACAAGTGGTATCAGAGCCGGTACGTTTCGGAGGATCTAACAATCAACCGGAGCAACATATGGCATTCCAAGAGGGTTATAGCACCGCACGACCACCGTTCTTCGACGGAAACGATTTCGCATACTGGAAAGGTAGAATGGAATTTTATTTAATGAATGACTTTGAAAACTGGATTATTGTTGTAGAAGGCTTCGAAAAACCTAAGGATGCAAAT
>NW_027429646.1:0-31593 GCF_044706935.1 Curcuma longa | reverse complement strand
TTGCCTGGTATTCTGTGGGCTTCACAGAACTACTCCAAGAGACAGTACTCGGATGACCCCTTTTCATCTTGATTTTTGGAGGTGAAGCAGTAATACCAGTAGAGGTCGGAGAGGAATAAAGCCGAGTCCTTGCTTATGGAAGCAATAACAGTGACAAAAGACACACATAGTTGGACCTCATTACTGAAACCAGAGAGCTTGCAGCTATTAGGTTGGTAGCATATCGGCAAAAGATGTGTCAGACTTACAATAAGAAGGTTATACCTCACTCCTTTCAGGTCGGAGACTTCGTCTGGAAGAAGATCAAGCCAGTAGGTGATGTTGGAAAGCTAGCACCTCAATGGGAAGAACCTTACAAAGTTACATGGCGGCTCAGTAGCGGATCTTATTACCTGGAAGATGCCAACGGGAAAGAGCTCAGCAGGCCTTGGAATGCCACACATCTTCGTCCTTATCGTATTTAAGCTTGTGTAGATTTGCTTATCATTTTTCTTGTAAAAACATTTGGTGGTTGCTTAATATAAGTTTTTCTTTTCTTTTCTAACTTTGAGCCCCGAGCTCGATGACTTTGCCTTATGACAGGCTGGAACTTCGAGCCCCGAGCTCGATGACTTTGCCTTATGACAGGCCGGAACTCCGAGCCCCGAGCTCGATGACTTTGCCTTATGACAGGCCAGAACTCCGAGCCTCGAGCTCGATGACTTTGCCTTACGACAAGCTAGAACTCCAAGCCCCAAGCTCGATGACGTTATCTTACGACAGGCCGGAACTCTGAGCCCCAAGCTCGATGACTTTGCCTTACGACAGGCTGGAACTCTGACCCCAAGCTCGATGACTTTGCCTTACGACAGGTCGGAACTCCAAGCCCCGAGCTCGATGACTTTGCCTTACGACAGGCCGAAACTTCGAGCCCCGAGCTCGATGACTTTGCCTTACGACAGGTCAGAACTCCGAGTCCCGAGCTCGATGACTTTGCCTTACGACAGGCCGAGGCCCCGAGCTCGATGACTTTGCTTACGACAGGCCGAAACTTTGAGCCCCGAGCTCGAATGACGTCGCCTTATGACAGGCCGAAACTTCCCCGAGCTCAATGACTTCGCCTTACAACATGTCAAAACTCCGAGCCCCGAGCTCAATGACGCCGCCTTACGACAGGCTGAAACTCTGAGCCCCGAGCTCGATGACGTCGCCTTACGACAAGTCAGAACTTTGAACCTTGAGCTCGATGACTTTGCCTTACGACAGGACGAAACTCCGAGCCCCGAGCTCGATGACTTTGCCTTACGATAGGCCGTGAAACTCCGAGCCTTGAGCTTAATGACTTTGTCTTACGACAGGCCGGAACTCGATCCCGAGCTCGATGACTTTGCCTTACGATATGTCAGAACTCTAAGCCCCGAGCTTAATGACTTTGCCTTAAGACAGGTCGAAACTCCGAACCCCGAGCTCACCCCACTTAGTGGAATAAAGCTTGGTTGTTGTTGTTGTTGTTAACACTTTTGTAGAGAAACAATCAAGAAGAATTGAAAAACGCTATTCACCCCCCTCTAGCGAACCAACCGATCCTAACAGATAATTGAAACAGGATAGAAAAATTGTTGGTTAGGTTTACTTGCACAAGACGTGCAAGAATAAGTGTGGGAGATTTGATAAGTTGCTATTTGATAAGGAAAATTAGGGTTAGATTGTACGATTTGATCACATTTCATATTATAAATAGGGATTTTTGGGTTGATTCTTTATCTGGATGAGGTTTAGGTGTTATTCTATTTTTTAACTAATTTATGACATTTATGGATATTAATTGGTTGTAATTTATTTTGCAGGAAATCCAATTTAGAGAAAAATCAATTCTGGTTCGAGTCCGGGTCAATTCAGATTCAATTTGGTTCAATCAGATTCGAAAATCAGCTTGGTTTACGGGTGAGTTCGAACTCGAGTGCAGTTCAAGATTAAACTCAATCATTTGAAGTTGGCTCAGCTCAACCCAAAGCTCAAGTTCAGCTCAATCAATTGAAGTTGGCTCAGCTCAACCCCAAAACCCAGGTTCATCTAAATGGGATTTGACTCAACCGGTTCAGATGCGAATAAAAAGGAATTTGGGTTCGCTGAATCACGAGGCTCGGTCTTTAGGTTTTTCCTGCTTTTTCCACTCTTCTCATTCTCACTTTTTCTTTTTCACATTTTTTCTTTTGTCATTCTCTTTTTCTTTACAATCTTTTTTCTTTCACATTCATTTCTTTTGTTCACTCTCAGTTTCAATATCATTATTTTCTTACAAAATCATTCCTCTTTTGCTTAGACATTGTGATGCAATATGCTCCTTCCCAAGCATCTAAAACATTTAATATCTCTATTTACCGAAGATTGGATAGGTTCTTTAACTTTGACCAAAGTAGAACTTGCATCCTTTTTCTAAGAAAACTCAATCTTACTCTCAGAAGCAACTTTATCATCTCTTTTGCTCCAACTAAATCTCCAAGTGGATGAATTAGAACTCTTCCTATACTTGGTTGAACCCTTCCTTTTGAGTTGTCTTTCAACTTTCATGGGCATATGAACCATATCCTACACTCCACGTAATGTTGCAACTTTACTACATTTACAAATTTTGGATTCAAGCCTTGCAAAAATCGTGTCATGGTTACTTCTTGATCCTCCTCCACATTGGCCCGAATCATAGCAATCTTTATCTCTTTGTGGTATTCTTCAACACTCTTCGACCCTTGAGTTAGATCTTGTAGCCATTGATATAGATCTCGATAGTAATGTGATGGAATGAATCTCTTTCTCATGATACATTTCTTCTCCTTCCATGTGTCAACAAGTATTTCTCCTTCATGCTTAGAACAATTTGATCACACCAAATAATAATATAATCAATAAACTCAACAACGATAAGTTTTACCTTCTCTTCAGAGTAGTTGTGGCAATCAAATATTAGTTCCACATTCTTTTCCCACTCCAAATATGCTTCTGGATCACTTTTATCCAAAAATGAAGGAATCTTCAACTTGATGTTTTCTAAGTTTCTATCAACATAATCATTTATCCTTCTTCTTTGACCACCAATTCTATAACTAGATTTGCCACTAAAAGCTTTATCATCAAGTCATCAGAAATATCATCTTCATCAATATTATCATCATGATTTTAGCCCTTTGTGTAGGAACTCTATCAACTTGGCTCTTTTGCAATTAGTAATTATAACATCTCATCTCTTTAATCTATCGAAGATCTAATTCAATTTGGTTTCCTTGCATTCCAAGTGTTATCTCAAGGTACATTGTTCAAATGATCCACTACTCTTGCTTCCCCTCCACTTATTGCCATTAAAGCAATCTGTTGTCACTTAATTACTCAACTCACTAAGGTTAGTTTTTTAAAGAACTTAGAAATGAGGTAATTCCCTATAAGCGTTCATCGACTAATTAAAAAATTTTAAGGATAGTTAGATAAAGATAGGAATGGAAGAAGAATGCAATTTGTAGAATTAATGAACTTGAATTAAGTACTGAAAGAAAATTTACTATATTTGAATCTAGGCAAATTTATTAGAAAGCAGAATTGAAAGATTGAAATAAGTACTAAAAAGAAATTTGTTAGAACTTTATCTAGGCATGTGCTAGAATTAAATCTAGGTAAAATTTATGAAAAAGTAAAATTGAAAGATAAAAATACTTAAAATAAGTACTGAAAGAAAATTTATCAGAACTTAATTTAGGTAGGTGCCAAAATTGAATCTAGGCAAAACTTTAAAGAAAATACAAAATTAAAATATAAAGAGTAGTAGAGAAGGAAATACAAATATAAAAATAATAAAATAAAAAAAGTGTATTTGTACTCCCACTTTTGTTGCTTTTCTTTTGCTTTCGTAGTTTTTTTCTAAATTTCACCCCTCCCTTCTTTTTTTTTCTTTTCTCTCTTTTCTTTTTTTTTTGTCAAAAATCATAATCCTTTTTTCTTTTTTTCTTTGGTAGCAACAACGCAAATAAAACTTGTTGAGATTGAAATGATAGCAATAAATATCAAAAGATGATAAAAAATATAGTTAAGATTCAAGCATAAACGGAAAAGGATAACTAAATCGATTTAGAAAGGAACCTAGTCTCTGATATATGTGAACCCAAGGAGAATGATGTCTCAAGAACTCACAACAAATTAAAGAAAGAAAGTCTAAATCGATAAAATGGATGAAAAGAATTTCTACCCAATGCTTAAGGAAGCATGAACCTTAGGATTGGTGGTTGATAAGTTCTTAAACGCCACAAGGGGATGTCTTGACAAGTTTTAGTTCAATGAAGAATCAACAAGTGAAAGCCTCACCATGTGTTAGATTGAAACAAACCCAAAAGATTACATGTGTGGTCATCAGCTATAAGGTGAGCCAAAAGGAAGCTCATTTAGAAGAGACCTATGTAGACTACATAGTAGTTTGGACTTAAGTCACCATTACAACCCAAATAAAGATAAAAATTGAGCTAGAAAATATAAATGAACTTAAGAGACTATCTAAGACTTGAATTAGGTTGACTAAGTCACATGACTTGCACTTGATCAAATCTACTTCGTTTGTAGATTTGGCTTTAACATCTTCAATTAACACATTAAGTGTGTCCTTAATCTTTTTAGCCTTAGCCCTTGTAATTGAGTCTCCATTGATGCATAATGGATCGTCAACAATATCTAGAGTGGGATGCTCCTTTTCTTTCATGATTTTAGCTTGTTGAGCCACAACTTAGTCTCCATTTTTAACTCCATTAGCATTATCCAACTCAAGGTAAGAGAGAAGTGCAAAGGGTAATAAGTCGTAGATGTCGATGTTGTCTTCGAAAGATATCCTCATCCTCCTCAATGGACAGAATCTTTGCAACTCTTGGAAGATGACTCTCTCCTAGGGTTTCCTATCACTAGAAACCCTTGATGTCTGAAACTAGTGCCCTTAGTTTCTTTATAGCCTCCAAAGATAACTAAAAATTAACTAACTTTCCTAAAAACTCATGGGTGTTGCTATCCTAATTTGACGCACCATGATTGTTGTAGCAAATGCCATGGCCAAACCGTGGTGTGCTAGAACTCCTTCGTCAATACCATAGAACATGATAGTGGCAAGCACCATGGCTTGCCCTTGTTCCTTGCTAAAAATCCCAATTGTTACTCTAATACTCATTCTGCCTCCAAGAGTGATGCATGGTTGTGGCAGGTGCCACGACCAAACCGTGCATCATGCTAGAACGTTTGCTTCCAATGCTTTTCTTCTCAAATAATCTCCAACGTTATTGTTGGTGCTGGGAGCACTACATCAAACCTATGTTTTGATATATGACAAGTTTAAAGTTATATTTATGTTGTACTGATGAATGTTGTCAGGTGTATAGGTGTATAAGAGGTGAAGTCCTAGTTAGGAACCAAATAATGGCTAAGTCCTAGTGGGACTAGGTGACTAAAATCCTCATTGGGAACTAAGCAAAGGTAAAGTCCTAGAGATGATAGGTTGTGGAAGACATGGTTGGGAACTGGGCAAAGGAGAAATCATAGTTGGGAACTAGATTAATCAAGTCAAAGGAAAGTCAATTGGGAGTTGAGGTCTTGGCAACAAGTTCAAGCGAGTCAGTTGGAAGTTGAGTTGAGATCGGTTGGCTAGGATATGAACATCTAGCTAAGGTGTACGTACGAGTAACATTCATATATTCATCATACTCATTAAGTACAACACTTAGAGGGAAGCATTTTTCAATAGTTCTAGGCAACCGAAAGGAAGTTCGGGTGACTAGCTGGGGATAAACATTGATTGACGGAGTCAAGAAGTTTTAGGCGATCGGACAGAGGAGCGAGATGACCTTGGTGTCCAAGCGACTAGAGACAACTTCTAGGTGACCAAAGATAACAAGATCCAACGATCCAAAGGAACTGGTCAAAATTGAATTTGACCCAAGTGACTAGAACACTTCTAGTCGACTAGAGACCGTAGACAACGATATTTATTGGATAAAAGTTACAAGCCACGTCAGTATCCTCCAGGCGATCGGAGAGGTTCTAGTCAATCGGATTAGTGTCATGTCTACATCAACATGAGCATTATAAAAGGAGGCTCGATGCACCTGTTTGGGGATCCATCTCTCGACTTATCTCTTTGTTCTCATCAAAAGTGCTCCTTGAGCTCTGACAAACATACTACTATCGCATATAGAATTCTCCCAGAAAATTAAATCCTGACCTATATTAACTTAAGAAATTGTCAAATATCAAAAAGGGGAAGATTGTTGGTGCAAGGTGCACTAAGATCTTGCCTAGAGTTTCGATGTTTGACAATACACCTAAGTCTGATCAGTTTGACCAAGGGATGATCCAAACAGGACTTGATGTTTGGATGTGTGGAAGTAAGCGAGAAGACCTAGTCGGTTAGACTAGGCAGTGGAAGTCCTGATCTGGACGATCGGGCAAGGGAAGTCCTGGTGAGTGAAGCTGGACAAGCGAAAGTCCTAGTTGTAGGCTAGGCAAAGGGAAGTCCTGATTTGGAGGATTAGGTAGAAGTCTTGGCAGAGACAAGTGCACCAGGTGAAGTCTGGACTGATCTAGGTGACAGAGTTGCAGCAGAAGTCTGGGCTGGTCTAGGTGACCGAGTCGCAGCAGAAGTCTGGGCTAGTCTAGGTGACCAAGTCGCAGCAGAAGTCTGGGTTGGTTAGAGAGAATCGAACCGCAGCACAAATCCTGGGGGGCGAGGACAGAGCCGAGCAAAAGTCCAACGAGTCTAGAGGACTTGGTTGGCATAAATTCTCCAGAATGGAGTGGGTTAGACTAACCCAGGATTTCGGTAGAAATCCGAAGTTAGACACACAAGGTAAAGCTAGGTTGGCTTGGTTGTTTTCATGCTTGTTTTGTAGGAACCATAATATATGGTCAACTTCAATGGGTCATAACTTTTGACTCGGGACTCGAAACGAGCCACGGTCAGATGCGTTGCGAAGCTATTTCAGAGATCTACAAAAAAGGTTTATGGAGTCGACTCAGATTCTGGCTGGAGTCGACTCAGATGAGCACTTGAGTCGACTCAGAAGGGCACTTGAGTCGACTCGGACAGTAGATAACGAACAGGATGAAGTTCTATCTTCCACGCAATCTGGAGTCGACCCAAATAGGGATCTGAGTCGACTCAGGAGCAGTATAAAAGGCTGTGAACATGTAGAAGCAAATGCATTCAAGTTATTAACCTCCCTGCTCAACTAGTGGCACTTCTGAACGTGAACGGAGCCAGACGCTTGCAATCGAAGAAGATCCAGGAGGAGTGCGCGGCGCTCGGACTTCCAGATCGGCGAAAAATTATTTGGTTTTAATTTCTTACTTGTCCTTTCTGCTTTTACTTATTGTTCTTCATTTATCGGACTATAAGACGGGTTTCTCCGCCTTCGAACGACGTTCGGAAAGGAGACCACTAGTGGACGGGCGCCTCCCGAATTAGGCCTTGGACGTACTAACCCTGGGGGGTTAGGAACCAAGTAAAACCCACGTGTCCCCTTGCATTTATTTCTAATTCCGCTGCTTAGTACTTTGTCAGAAAATGTACAAATTCGAAAAAGCGACATGCGCTATTCACCCCCCTCTAGCGCGTACATCGATCCTACACCTACCTCGTTCGTTTTTCCTGAAGGTCCCCCACTGGATCTACATATACCATGGCTATAATACCACTTGTTATTGTCACATCCTGAGAGTCTGCTCTCTGGAAAATTTGAGCAGCATCTCTCCTGTAACAATTCAACTTTTCCTGATATATTTTAACATAAAGGCCCACGCGACCAATCACTACTACAACACCTATATATAAACAGCTAAACTATATGATAAAGGCCCACACGGTCACTCACTAATCCATTACATGCATGTAAAAATAGTAAACCACAACAACAAACCAATGATGTATAACCACAGCAACAACCGACAATAAACTCCACAAGTCTACAATAACCAAAACTGCACAAGCGGAATTATAACAATGATAAAATCCACGTATACGAACATAAGTCCAAAAGCCACACATCGAAACATAATCCTGAACCACACATCCCAATGTAAATCGAAAACCACACAAAGAAAACAACGACTCCTGCTGTAAGATGGGGGCAGTCCGGCAAAACTCCAAGCTTTAAGACAACATCCTTATCTGCTACCTGAGAGAAAGAAAGGAAACACCAGGATCTGAATGGTGAGTATAAAATACTTAGTGGATACTAGATAGAAGTGCACAACATAATTATATAAACATAGATCTCAAAGGATATACAGTATCTCCAAAGGATACTCAATGAACAAGATCAATAATACTACATAATAGATAATAGATATCATGCATATGCCATCAATGCATGTAATGTCACATAATGCAATAATCATATATCAAACAAGTGCAATAACCACACACAAATATGCATTAAAATAAACTACTAACAAATGCAATATAATAAACTACCAGCAAATGCATGCACATATGCAACATACATCACAGGTAACATGCATGGTCACTGTCGCACTCGACACCCCAGACACCCACACAATGAACTGAGATGCACGACAAGATAACTGCATACACTCCAACAATAAACCATTACAAGTGAGTGGGGAGCGGAAAAAATATCTCAGGGGAGCTATCTAGCTGCCTGATTACTATCTGCACTCAACATCCCCAGATACCCACATAATGAACTGGGGTGTACTACATGAATCACCCACTCCAACAACAGACCAACTACACATGAGAGGGAGGGACAGTATCCCAGGAGAGCTATCTAGCTAGTCTTGGTCACTCCCACACAGTGCTATAATGCTCTCACTTCTGTACGACTATCACACAGTGATCAAGTGAGAGCCAACAACAACAGATGTTATTATGTTTTGATGCTTAGTTCAACAAGTAACGACTACATCTATCAAGATATACTCAACATCAATCATAATAAATCATCACAGATCGACAACAAATAATGAGACTATATTGATAGCACTAGATCATATCAATGTCAACAATATGTATCAAGCAACAAGGGTAATAAGGATAACAACAAGATAATTAATAACATATTTAGTTTGTACTACGAATAAGGCATATATTGACCAAGTACAGGAGTACCCACCTGATATGATGAACGTCGCAATAAACCCCCCCCCCCCCCAATAAAATTCTCGTATATAACCGAATCCACAAATCAAGATCCTGAAATTTAAAATAAATAATACCCACTAAATATAATATTATATTTAATTTTATAACAAATTAAATCCCTACTTAACTTCCTACTCCAACCTTAACTTAATCCTATCCAAATTAACCTAACCAAAATACAATTAACACAACTCAACTAAATCCATTTAACACCACTTAACCAGATCAAAAGTTAACCTAACCCAAATCAATTAAAACTCATGTCCTACTTAACCACAACCGGTTTAAAAATAACCTAATCAAATCCACCAGATCAACCTAGAACATATCCATCAACTACAGAACCCATCCATCATAAACAAATCTAATTCTAACCGATTCAATACACATGACAGATTGGAACTGATCAGCCAAACAGATCAATCCCAATTCCATCGATCAGACAACCATGAACCGATCAAAACCAACAATCCTATTAGAATTCCTAACAAAATCCATATCCCACAACAGATCAAAAATCTGATCCATCCCGCCATGAATAGATTCAACATAAACCCGATCTCAATTCTAACGAAAATAGGACAAGATCGAACAAATCATTGTAGAGATATTTTGATTTCATTGATACTAACAAGTAGCATCAGAGCTCCTATTAAGGGGTCCGTTGGAACCATTAAGGGGACAAATTCATTGAGATCCGTACCAATAAGGGGTCCGTTGGGACCGTTAAGGAGGGGCTCAGATATCACATTGTATGAGGCCATTATTTTTATAGTTTGATATTTTATATACCTTGTAGTATATGGCTGTGGCCGTGTGGGATGTTAAAATGTATTCAGAAAAGTTAAATTGTTACAGGGGAGATATTGCCGAAGTTTCTTGGACAGTCGTCTCGCGGGACGTGACAATTTTATTGGTATCTAAGTCATGGTCTATGTCATGTGGGGACCTACTCAGGTAAAAAATGAAGGAGGTAGGGGAGGCCCGGACCATGAGGATAATGGTAGGGGAGCTCCTGGTAGAGAGAGTTCGGACCCAGACCATGAGGAAAATGGTAGGGGGGCTCCTGGTAGAGGGAGTTCAAACCCGGACCATAAGGATAATGGTAGGGGGCTCCTGATAGAAGGAGTTTGGACCCGGACCATAAGGATAATGGTAGGAGGGCTCCTAGTGGTCTTTGTTTGAGGGAAGGAGTGTTGGATACAATTAAAGTCCCACATTGAAAATACATGAAAAGGATCATGGGTTTATAAGATCGAAGATATCTCCATTGGTTTGAAGCCTTTTGGGTAAAGTCAAAAAATAAAACCATGAGGGTGTGAGCCTAAAGTGAACAATATCATACCATTATGTAGATATATATGGATTCCATCTGTATTTAACAGTGGTATCAGAGCTCCTAGTAAGGGGTCCATTGGAACTGTTAAGGGGACGAATCCGTTGGGACCCATACCAATAAGGGGTATGTTGGGACCTTTAAGGAGGGGCTCAGATATCACATTGTATGAGACCTTTATTTTTATAGTTTGATATTTTATATACCTTGTAGTATGTGGTTGTGGCCATGTGGACCCTATGTTAAAATGTGTTCAAGAAAGTTAAATTGTTACAGGGGAGATGCTGCCAAAATTTTCCGGACAGTCATCTCTCGGGACATGAAGATCAAATCAAGGTCATTTGGTTAGTGAACCAAGTGATTTTGTTTTGAACCTGGTTTATTATAGTAACCGATTTAATTGCTACAGTAATCCCTAGGTTATAAGCTGGTTCAGCCAAGCCTTAATCGCGCCACGTGATTCGATTAACCTAAAACCCTAATCTCGGTTTAAAAGGTTACTGTAGCTCCTCGTTATAACATGAATCGTACGATCCCGACTAGGCTGCCTCGCCGTCGCACACAAACCGGACTCAGGCACCGATCTAGCCGCCGCTGCCTTCCCTGTTCCCTCCGGTGAGTCATCTCCCATTTTCTTATTTGGATTCGTGTTCCACTTGCATATATGTGGATGGATGATTGGCGACGTGAATAGGGGAGACTCAGAGACTGAAACCTCATTCTCCGACGATTGTTAGGGTTCCATCCACATCTTCCTCTGCCTCGAACACTTTGCTATTAATTCGAATCAAGATTATGGAATCTGATTGGTGGGTTTTGGCCACAATGGAAGAGGAAGTGGAGCTGAGGAATCGGAGCTTGATTTGGGGCATAATTACATCTAAGGTGAGTTCCTTGTTGATCCAGTTAGATTTTTGAATCTGTTTCAGATTGATCGGAGGTGAGGTTCCTGTGGGATTGCGATTTGTAGGATTTGTTCGATCTGTCCTATTTTTGTTAGAATTGAGATCGGGTTTATGGTGAATCTGTTCGTGGCTGGGATGGATTAGATTTTTTATCTGTTGTGGGATATGGATTTTGTTAGGAATTCTAATAGGATTATTGGTTTTGATCGGTTCATGGATGTCTGATCGATGGAATTTGGATTGATCTGTTAGGTTGATCAGTTCCAATCTGTCCTGTTTGTTGAATCGGTCAGAATTGGATTTGTTTGTGATGGATGGGTTCTGTAGGTGATGGATCTGTTCTAGGTTGATCTGGTGGATTTGATTATGTTATTTTTAAACCGGTTGTGGTTAAGTAGGGCATGAGTTTTAATTGATTTGGGTTAGGTTAACTTTTGATCTGGTTAAATAGTGTTAAATGGATTTAGTTGAGTTGTGTTAATTGTATTTTGGCTAGGTTAATTTGGATTGGGATAGGTTAAGGGTGGAGTAGGGAAGTTAAGTAGGGGATTTAATTTGTTCTAAAATTAAATTTAATATTATATTTAGTGGGAATTATTTATTTTAAATACAGGACCTTGATTTGTGGATTCGGTAATATACGAGAATTTTATTGGGGTGTTCTATTGCGACGTTCGTCATATCAAGTGGGTACTCCTGTACTTGGTCAATACAAGTCTTATTCGTAGTGCATGACTAAATATGTTATTAATTATCTTGTTGCTATCCTTATTGCCTTCATTGCTTGATACATAACTGTTGACCTTGCTATGATCTAGTGCTATCAATACAGTCTCAGTATTTGTTGTTGATCTGTAATGATTTATTATGATTGATATTGAGTATATCTTGGTAGATGTAGTCGTTACTTATTGAACTGAGCATCATAGCATAATAACATCTGTTGTTGTTGGCTCTCACTTGATCACTGTGTGATAGTCGTACAGAAGTGAGAGCATTATAGCACTGTGTGGGAGTGACCAAGACTAGCTAGATAGCTCTCCTGGGATACTGCCCCTCCTCCTCATGTGTAGTTGGTCTGTTGTTGGAGTGGGTGATTCTTGTTGTGCGTCCTAGTTCATTGTGTGGGTGTCTGGGGATGTTAAGTGCAAGCAGTGACCTAGCAGCTAGATAGCTCCCCTGAGATATTTTCTCCTCTCCCCACTCACATGTAATAGTCTATTGTTGAAATATGTACAATTGTCCTATTGTGCACCCCGGTTCATTGTGTAGGTGTCTGAGAGTGGCGAGTGCGACAATGACTATGCATGTTGTCTGTTATGTGAATTGCTTATGTGCATGCATTTGCTGGAAGTTTATTTTACTGCATTTGTTAGTAGTTTATTTTAATGCATCTTTGTGTGTGATTGTTGCACTTATTTAATATATGATTGTTGCATTGTGCGGCATTACATGCATTGATAGCATATTCATGATATCTGTTATCTATTATGTAGTATTATTGACCTTGTTCATTGAGTATCCTTTGAGAGACTGTATATCCTTTGAGATCTATGTTTATATAATTATGTTGTGCACTTTTATCTAGTATCCACTGAGTATTTTATACTCACCACCCAGACCTTGGGGTTTCTTTTCTTTCTCCCTATGTAGCAGTTAAGGATGTTGTCTTAAAGCTTGAAGTTCTGCCGGACTGCTCCCATCTCACAGCAGGAGTCGTTGTTTTCTTTGTGTGATTTTCGGTTTATATTTGGATGTGTGGTTCTGGATTATGTTTCGATGTGTGGCTTTTGGACTTATGTTCGTATACAGGGATTTTATCATTGTTATAATTCTGCTCATGCAGTTTCGATTATCGTAGACTTGTGGAGTTTGTTGTCAGTTGTTGCTGTGGTTATACATCGTTGGTTTGTTGTTGTGGTTTGCTATTTTTACATGCATGTAATGGATTAGTGAGTGGCCATGTGGGCCTTTATCATGTAGTTTAGCAGTTTATATATAGGTGTTGTAGTAGTGATTGGCCGTGTGGGCCTTTATATTAAAATGTATCAGTGAAAGTTGAATTGTTATAGGAAAAATACTGTCTAAATTTTCTATACTGCAGACTCGCGGGATGTGACAGGGAAGATGGGAAACAATGATGACAAGACACTTGCAGCTCGACACAGAGTGGTGCTAGTGATCGAACTCAGAGGTTGGATGTCGATCGACATTACGGATGTGATTGTGTGGGTTCAAGACAGTGGCATGGTGACAATGCCATCTTAGTAGGAGTCAAGTCTCTATCTATAGATTGCCAAGGATCCAACAGTCGTTGACTACGGCAGCGGTGAAATGTTGCTGAAGTTCTCAGGACGACAACATAAGGGGAATGTCGAATTGTTGAGAACGCTAGAGGGGGTAAATAGCGCTATCAGTAGTGTTTTTATTTTTCATAAAATTCGATCGATCAGAGTAAAATAGCAGAAAATATTGCAACAGAAATTATCAAACACAAAGACACAGATTTTTTACTTCGTTCATAGCCACATGCAGCTACTCCGAGGCCCACGATCGTTTGATTGTTTACGTTGGGCAATCCACTGAGAAACTCCCCTCTTATGAAAGGAAGTTTTATCGATTACAAAATAGGAACAGTAAAAAATATTACCGTCCTTTGAAATAAGTCATCGGTTGTCTTTGAAGTAGAAGAATCGTAGACTTTTTGGTGTAGTACTTCGGTGTTACGACGACGTTGCTAGGTGTTCCTTTGCTCGCAGACAGTCGTCGATTGTCTCTGAGTTGTTGTACTGAAGGGTCTCCCTTGATCTCTTATAAAAAGCTTTCTGGGCGCTTGTAACTCTTTCCAGGCGCCTCCAAGTTGTCCGTCGATCCACCATCGACGCTGCTGACTCGACACTTCCAGATATCTATATCCATTTTCGAGTGCATGTGTGCTGACGTGGAGGTTCTGGATGAACTTTGACCGCCGCAACGCTTATTTGAATTCGGGCGCCTAGAAGCTGAGGTGCCCCGACAATTAGGACTTTGTCACCTCACTGCTCCGCTAGCCTGGTTCCGCTGACGTCCGGTCACCTAGACCAAATTCGGGCGTTGGACTCTGGTCGCCTGGATTCCAAATAAGGGCACCTAGAATCAAAGTTCCCGCCCCTCCTTTCCTGCATTACAAGTTAGCATAGAATAAAAGATAACAGGAAGGAGTAAACAGTTTAGCAACTGTTTGTGGTCTTAACTTCAGATTTTCAATGAAATTCTGGGTTAGACCGACGTCTACTATTCCCACACTAGGAACGCTCCCTTACCCACTCCACTCGGGAGAATTTACCTGTTTGTCCAAGTTAGACTTTCTGCTTAGCCTCGATCCTCAGCCCCTAGAATTTGTTGCTAAACATCTGGTCCACCTGACCTGTCTAGACTTCCCGCTAAACATTTGGTCCACCTAACCTGTCTGAACTTCCGCCATGCATCTGGTCCACCTGACCTGCCTAGACTTTCACCTGGTGCACTTGATCCGCCAAGACTTCTGCCTAGTCCTCCCAGACCAGGATTTCTACTACCTAGCCTCCAATCAGGACTTTCCATTGCCTAGTTTCCGCTAGGACTTTCATTGCCTAATTTTCACAAGGACTTGTCTGTGTCTAGTCTCAACTAGGGCTTTCATATGCTCTATACACACTTAGATCAACACATTAGTACACATCACACACTTAACTTGAACCTCTTGCCATCATCAAAATTAAGGTTTAATCATTTGGTGCTCCCTGCAATAACAATCTCCCCATTTTTAATTATGAAAACCTAAGTTTCAAGTTAACAAAAATATTTCTGAAAAAATAAAGTCATTTAATTCATGCTTAAGAAATATACTTATGCAATTCATACATGTGATGTCACGTCCCGAGAAACAGCTGTCCGAGAAGTTTCGGCAACATCTCCCCTGTAACAATTCAACTTTCCTGAATACATTTAGCATAAGGCCCACACGACCACAATCCACATACTACATAGTATATAACAAATTCTAAAATTACATGAATAAGGCCCACACGGCCACAAACTACATATCCAACACAAGCAAATAAAAATATTAACCACAACAACATACTCATACCACAAGGTATAATTGCCAACACACATTAACTACGTAACAACGAAAATCTTAAAACGCATCGCTAGTGCTCACAACAAAATCAAACGACAAACTACACAAGTCTACGATAAAAGAAAGACTGTTCCAGCGGAAACAAACAACAAAATCCAAATATACGGATACAAATCTCTATAAACCACATATCAAAAACACAATCTAGAGCTACACAAGTACAAACATAAGTCCAAATCTCAGATGCGCACAAAACTTTACAAACCCATGAATAAAGATCACAGATCTAACTACCAACAAAATCCATTCAAAGTAAAACACAAGATAACCTCTCCTGCTGTGAGATGGGGCAGTCTAGCAGAACTCCAAGCTTCAAAGTAAATCACTCTATCTGCTACCTAGGGAGAAAATAAGGAAACTCCAAGGTCTAGGTAGTGAGAATAAATTAGGTAAGCTTGCAGTTAGATATAGTAGACTTCCTATTATGATCCTATAATATTTTGTCTACTTGTTTTCATTCTGGGTCACTGTCAATATTTGTGTTAGTAAATATTAGTGTTTTTATATCTTTTAAGTTCTCCATTCCAAATTTGGTTATTAAGTCTTTTTCATACTTGGTTTGATAAATGTAATTTTCATCTTTGATTTATTTTATTTGTAGACCTAAAAAGAAATGGAGTTCCCCTACCCAACTCATTTCAAATTCACTTTTCATTAATTCCACAAATTCTATTAAATATTTAGTATTGATTGATCGATTAAGGATTTTATTTGATAATGTTATTGAGATTAAGATTTGGTAATTAAGGTATAGATTTTGTAAAATTAATTAAGTTGTAGATTTAGTAAAATTTATTAAGTTCTAGATTTGGTAATATTTAATAAGTTAAAGATTTGATAAAATTAATTAAGTTATAATTACATTAATGATTAAGAATTAATTAAAGGTTAATTTATTTAATTAATTTAAGGATTTCATTTAATTAATTTTTGTTTAATTAAATTACATTTAATTATTCAATTAATTTACATTTAATTAAATTACATTGAATTAATTCAATTAATTCAATTAATTTATGTTTTAATTAATTTCAATTAAATTCATTTATATTTTTATTAATAAGATTAATTTTAAGTAAATCTTAATTCATCTCATCCATTTTTAAATGATCACACAGTTAATTCTATGAGTTGTGTGAGATAATTTTCTAATTTTACCTTTATTAATGAATTAATTTACTGTTATCTATTATTTGATTAACCTTAAGTTAGATTCAAGTTTAACCATTCGCCTCACTAAACATACATTTTAAGAGTCAGCTTCCAAGTGGTGGCGAGGCACAGGGGTCTTCTTGGTTATCGGAATAACAACCACTTTCTAAGACAAAATTGATTCAGAAAATCATATATTTAGCTAATGTAGGGATAAACATTGGTCAAACTAGTCTAGGATATGGCGAGGTAGCTTTGACTAGTTTGACTTAGCTAAGCATACCAAGTAAGGTACTCCTTACCCCACTTGACTACTTAAATTAAGTTTTCCTAACGTACTATCATCTCGCCCCACTCTGGTACTATGTTAATCAAATATTTGTTGGTGTGGGAAGCACCAGATGATCGAACCTTGGTTTTGAGGATAGCACTGTAGGATCGATGGAAACACGCTAGAGGGGGGGTGAATAGTGTGTTTACGCTTTTTACCAATTTTTTATTATAATCGCGGAAGCAACACATGGAAGTGATAAAGTAAATAACAGAAAAGAAATGAACACACTTTATTTTATTTGGTTCACAGCCCAAGGCTGCTACTCCAAGGCCCACGGTCCTTGACCGTTTACTGTGGACAATCCACTAATCAATTTGCCCCTTACGGCAGCAAATACGAATTACAAAAACACAGTAAAACTTGGTAACACTTGGAAATTAAATGCAATTAAATACAAGTTACCGAATTCGAAGCTGGGTCGTGCTGGATGTTGCAATTAGGGCATACTCGGCGTAGCGATGGCTTCGGGGATGAACGGGATCACGTAGGGCGTTGTCGTCACGAGCGTAGCGTGAAAGGAATCGGAAGAATTGCTGTCCTAGGGTTGTTGCTCGTGCACTTCTTTTATACTGTGCTTGAGTCGACTCAGCCCAGATCTTGAGTCGACTCCAGTCCGACGTGTCAGATAACTTTTCCTTCCCTTCTCGTTATCCGCTGTCTGAGTCGACTCAGATCGCCATCTGAGTCGACTCCAGTCCGATGTGGAGTCTTCCTGATCAGTTTTGACTCTGAGTCGACTTGTGAGTCAGCTTGAGTCGACTCAGGTCCACTTGGCGGAAATCCGAAGGCGCTGACTTCCGAAAGCTGGCTGACTAAGCTTGAGTCGACTCGACACTGTGCCTGAGTCGACTCCAACAGCAAAACTTAGTCAGTTTTGCTCGGAGTCTGCGTTTTTCAGTTTTTCCAACCCTGCATAAATGTTAGTAAATAACATGCAAAGTAAATTGTTTGAGTTAGTTCCTTGAACCTCCTCTGGGTCTTAACTTCAGGTCTCCAGTGAGACCCTGGGTTAGACCGACGCCTACTGTTCCCCTTGGGAACGCGTCCTCACCCACTCCTCTCAGGAGAATTTACCTTTGCCAACCAAGTCCTCCTGACTTGTTGGACTTTTGCTCGGCTCTGTCCTCGGCCCCCAGGATTTGTGCTGCGATTTGGTCCTCTCTGACCAGCCCAGTCTTCTGCTGCGACTCGATCCTCCCTGATCAGTCCAGTCTTCTGCTGCGGCTTGGTCCTCCTGACCAACCCAGACTTCTGCTGCGGCGTGGTCCTCCTGACCAGCCCAGACTTCACCTGGTGCTTCGACTATGCCAAGACTTCTGTCTGATCCTCCAGATCAGGGCTTTTCCAATTGCCTAGCTTCCACTAGGACTTAGGTCAAACTTGTGCTCCCTGCACACTTAGATCAACATTATCAGTCCAACACACACTTAACTTGAACCTAGTTCCATTATCAAAACAAGGTTCGATCTGCTGGTGCTCCCTGCACCAATAATCTCCCCCTTTTTGATTATGGCAACTTAAGGTTTCAAGTTAAGTTAAAACATATTTAAGCTTTTAAAACAATAAGTTAAGCAAAAATTAGGAATCATGCATAACAAAAATAAACATGCATAAATTGTGTGGTTTTTCCTTAATTTCAGTCTCCCCCTGGATTAATGCTTAATTTCATTTTAAATTTTAATTCTCCCCCTGAATTTCACATTTTCCTTGTTAAAAAGTTCAAATAAACTCTCCCACTTTTTGAAAATCTTTTTAACCCTCCCCCTTTTTGATAATTTTTTTTTATTTTTGAAAAACTTGAAAACTTGAATAACTCTCCCCCTTTGACATAATCAAAAATATTTTCTAAGGGTTTGAGTCCAAGCTTAATAATAAAAAAACTTAGACAAAAAATATTTATCCTTTGGGGCACGTGTCCAACTTAGATTTTAGCTAACTACTAGAAAGTAGGAGCTTGACCCAGTTAGCCAAGTGTAAGTGTATCATCCCAATATTTAGAAAGTAAACTTTTTCTTTCTGGGACACTTAACTTGATCAATATGTGTTTAAAGTCTAAGTAAGGTTCGATGCACTGACTTAAGCATCTTGGTACTTAGACTAGAAGTCTATACATCTCACACCGTTCTATGTTTTTACAAACACAAGCAAGGTACCTAGTGTGCTTTGTGAGATGTCCACCTAGATCTATAGGATCATGCTTTCTAGGGGATTGCATCTAAGCTAAGGCTAAAATATTTTTTTTATATTTGAAAAATAAAGTTTAAAAGAAACTAAAATTTTTCAAAATAAATAAAGTTTTGAATGTCTTTTATGAATAGATACTTAAAAAAATGGTAAGAAAATGAGTTTTGAAAAATTTTATTTTACTACTCTACCAAACATAAACCTAACCTCCTTCTTAATGTACTAAATTCTGACTCAGGTAGGGGTTTAGTGAATATGTCGGCTAAGTTTGATTTTGACTCGACATAGTCAAGTACAATTTCTTCCTTAGCAACATGGTCGCGTATGAAGTGATGTTTAACTTCTATGTGTTTGGTTCGTGAATGGTGTACTTGGATTCTTAGTCAAATTAATTGTACTTATATTATCAATTAAGACTTTTGTATTTTTATATTTTAAGTTAAAATCAGTTAATGTGTGCATCATCCAGAGTAGTTGAGCAACACATTCACCTAGGGCTATATATTCAGCCTCAGTTGTAGATAATGCAACACAATGTTGCTTCCTACTACACCAGCTGACTAGACAATGACCCAAGAACTGGCATCCACCGCTTGTACTTTTGCGGTCTAGTTTACAACCAGCGTAATCTGAGTCTGAATATCCAATTAGTTCAAAGTTATTATTTCTAGGGTACCACATTCCTACAGTTAGTGTTCCTTTAATGTATTATAGTATTCGCTTAACTGCGGTTAAGTGTGATTCTTTAGCATTAGCTTGGTACCTAGCACACATACCTACTGCAAATAATATATCAGGTCGACTTGTAGTTAGGTAGAGTAGACTTCCTATTATACTTCTATAGTATTTTAAGTTTACTTGTTTTCCATTTGGGTCACTATCTATGTTAGCGTTGGTTGCAATTGGTGTGTTAATTTCTTTCGAATTTTTCATTCCAAATTTAAAAATTAGGTCTTTTGCATATTTACTTTGATAAATGTAATTACCATCTTTTGTTTGTTTAATTTGAAGTCCTAAAAAGAAGTGTAGTTCACTCACGGCCTAGACACGGCCGTGTCCCTCCAACAGAATGAAGATAGCAAGGGGTCGTGCCCCCTTCCACCGAAGGACCACACCAGGGTCGTGCCTATGAGGCACGACCGTGCCTCATTTCCAGAGAAGCGCTAGTGATTGGTCATGCCCAATAGGCACGGCCGTACCATTTTTCCCAAGCGTGCCTGTTCCAGGTCGTGCCTATTAGGCACGACCGTGTGATGCAAAGCATGAGATGCGTCTCTCTTTTGGACAGTTCTGCAGATTTAAAGTAAACCAGACATAACTTTCAGCTCAGATGGATCCACGGGCCATGCCACCTACCAAAATGTAGCTAAGTTCAAGATCTACAACTTTGCTTGAGGGTGTACAGAATGATGACTTCTTTAGGCTGTGCTAAATGGCACAGCCGTGCCTCTTGACCACGGCCACGCTGGGTGCTCTACCCAAACTGCAGACCAAACTTCGAACCAACATAACTTTCGACTCAGATGGAGTTATGGGTCGGTCCACCCACTAAATTGAAGATAATTTGAAGCTCTACAACTTTGGTTCAGAGTCCAATTAAAGAAAATCAGGTTTATTGGGTGAAAACCCCATTGAGGTGAAGCCTTGTAAACTAAGAAAATCTGGGCAGTTTTGGGAGAGTATAAAAGTGGGAAACAAACCCAATCTTGGGTTATCTTGGGTCATTCTCCAAAATTCTAGGTCTTGGCTAGGGGGAAGGTGCCTCCCCACTCTTGGGGAAGCCCTAAACACTTCATCTCTACCGATCCATCCTACACCGGAGCGAGAAGATCTTCAACGGATGCCCATGCTTCAAAGATAAGTCTTCCCATTTCTTGTGGATGACGTTTTTCTTGTATACTTATTGTAATCTTCTTGTAATGGAGTAGATCCTTGAGTTTAGGATGTAGGATGAATATCTATGTAATGATGGTGATGTAAAAACTAGTTTATGTCATTTTCCCTATTCAATGAAATGTTTGCATTTATTTCATGTATTATGTACCTTGAATGTGTTTGAAGAAATGTTTGTGTGAGCGCATATGCATGATTATGAGGAGTAGATTACTATGTAGAGGGATCTTAGGATCGTATGACCGGGGTACCTTGTGACAGAAGGTGAACCTTTAACCGGACTTTCCGAATTGACCTTTATATGGTGGTAGACTCCCTTATGGGATAGCTAACGGCTATTGATGACTAGGAAAGGATTCCTTAAGTGGGTGCTCGATGATAGAGAGTAGTACACTAGTAGTATGTTGGGGTGCCCGGGTGACAGTGGGAGAGCCATAACCAGGCTATCTGGTGTCGTTCTGAACTATTAATCGTAGCGTTAGAGTATCATGGTTTAATTCCGACAAAGTTTGACAAGGTCGAGTTGGTATCTTAGTTAGAATCCCCACAAGGTGGTAAACATTGAGAGTAAGGGAACAAATATGAATTAAGGATGACACCTAGCATAGATGTGAAATCGAAGTCCTAGACTTATCCATCTCAAACTTATGGAATTACATCCTACCCAACTCATTTCAAATTCATTTTTCATTAATCTAATAAATTCTTTTAAGTATTTTGAATTTGTTGACCCAAAAATTATGTCATCTACATAAATTTGAGCAATGAAGAAGTCTTTATCTATGGTTTTTACAAACAAAGACGGGTCAATTTGTCCTTGCTGAAACCCTTTGGTTACTAAGTAGGTTGAAAGCCTTTCATACCATGCTCTAGGAGCTTGTTTAAGTCCATATAGGGCTTTCTTTAGTTTGAAGACATAATCAGGATGATCTTTGTCTTCAAACCCTGGTGGTTGACCTACGTAGACTTCTTCTTTTATGAATTCGTTCAAGAATGCGGACTTGACATCCATTTGGTAGAGCTTGAATCCTTTATGTGCCGCATAGGCTAATAACATTCGGATTAATTCAAGTCTAGCTACTGGTGCATAGGTTTCATCGTAGTCTAACCCTTCTACTTGACTGAACCCTTTGGCTACTAGTCTAGCTTTGTTTCTTACTACTTCTCCTTTTTCATCAGTTTTGTTTCTAAATACCCATTTGGTTTCTATAACTGATTTATCTCAGGTTTAGGAACTAAGTCCCATACTTGGTTTCGTTCAAATTGAGCTAGTTCTTCTTGCATTGCTATGATCCAATCAGGATCTGACAATGCTTCTTCGATGACTTTAGGTTCAATTTTGGATATTAATGCTATTTGGCTTAGATTCCTATAGGCTGATCTTGTTCTCACACCTAAAGTTGGATCACCCAGAATTTGGTCAGGTGGGTGATTAGCTCTAAGTCTTGGTGTTTGAGTTATTCTATTTGGGTCAGGGTCAGACCTATCTGAATGATTATTTATGATGATTAATTCTTCATCATCCTGATCATTAGTGTTAATTTGATTGTTTTGATTATTAAATTTTATTTGTGAATCATTATTAATTCCATTTGGATTTTCTTCATCAAATATTACATTAGTTGTTTCTTCCACTTTTAATGATTCTTTGTTATATACTCGGTATGCCCTACTTGTTGTTGAATAGCCTAAGAATATTCCTGGACAAGTTTTGGATGTAAACTTTCCTAGATAATCTTTGGTGTTAAGTATGTGAACTCTACATCCAAATACTTTAAGGTAATTTAAGTTGGGTATTTTATTATTAAATATTTCATATGCTATTTTATTATGTCTTTTATTTATTAGAACTCGATTTTGAATATGATAGGCAGTACTTATTGCTTCAGCCCAAAATTTATTGGCAAGTCTATATTCATTTAACATGGTTCGGGCTGCTTCTTGTAGGGTTCTATTCTTACGTTCAACTATACCATTTTGTTGTGGGGTTCTAGGATAGGAAAACTCATGGTGGTATCCGTTGTCTTGACAGAATTTTATGAATTTGGCATTTTCAAATTCACCACCATGATCGCTACGTATTCTTTTGATTTTTAGGTCTTTTTCATTTTCGAGTAATTTACATAAGGTCATAAATTTCTCGAATGTTTCATCTTTAGTTTTTAAGAATTTTACCCAAGTATATCTTGAATAATCATCAATAATAACTAAGCAGTACTGGTTTCCACTTAGTGACTTAGCCCCATGAGAGTCGAAGAGGTCTAAGTGTAATAATTCAAGAATTGAGTTAGATTGGGCTTGACTAGTTGCCTTATGTGTAGCTTTAGTTTGTTTTCCTTGTTGACAAGCATTACAAATTTTATTTTCTAAGTTTATTAAAGTTGGTAGTCCTTTTACTAGTCCATTGTGACTTATTTTTGAAATAAGTCTAACATGTGTGTGGCCCAATCTTCTGTGCCACAACCTAGTTTCCTCTTGCTGTGTTAATAAACACTTATTTGAGGATATTGGTAGGTCAATATTATAAATATTATTTTTTCTAATTCCAGTTAACTTTACTCCTGGGTTTTCTATGTTTTCAATTAAACATTTTGATTTAGTGAACCTAACTGTGTAACCTGAGTCACACAGCTGACTTATACTAAGTAAATTGAATTCAAAATTTTCAACCAATAATACTTTCTTAATTACAAAATTTGAATCTAATTCTATGTTACCTGAACCGATTACCTTTAACTTTCCGTTGTTTCCGAAGGCAACGGATCCCAAGTTTTTGAACTTGAGTTTGGTGAATTTTGATTGATCTCCAGTCATATGTCTGGAGCAACCGCTGTCCAACATCCAGTTGTCCAATTTCTTGTGTTCCTACATAATGAAACACTTAGTTGGATTTTGTGGATCTTGGGTTTTAGATTTTTGAGATTAAAGGTAATATTAGATCTTAAGATTAAAAAAAATTAATTTAAAATTTTGAAATATTTAAGTTATTTAATTTTGTTATTAATTAATTTGAAAATACTTTAAGTTTATTAATTTTGAAAATAATTTAAGTTTATTAATTTTGAAAATTTAATTATTAATTTTAAAATTTAATTTTGAAAATAATTTAAGTTAAGTTGAAAATAATTTAAGTTAAATTTTGAAAATTAATTTTAGTTTATTAATTTTGAAAATAATTTAAGTTAATTGAAAAAATAATTTTAAAGTTAATTATTTATTTTTGAAAATAATTTAAGTTAATTAATTAATATTTGTTAAAATATTTAAAATTTTTGATTAATGTTAATTAAGATTAGGTAGAATTATTTTTGTTTGTTGGGTTATTATTATTAAATATTATTACCTAATTCATCTCACCCAGTCTAAATGATCAAGCAGTGATCCTAAGGGTTTATGTGAGATGATTTTTTAATTTTATCTTTGTTTATTGTGAAAAGGTATCTATATTTGATTAACCTTGAGTTAGATTCAGGTTTAACCGTCAATTGATTAAGTACACATTTCAAAAATTGATTTCCAGGCCGTGGCGAGGCACAGAGGCCTTCTTGGTTATCGGAGCAACGACCACTTTCTAAGACAAAATCAATTTAAGAAATTATGTATTTAACCAACTTGTTGATAAACCTTGGTCTAACTAGTCTAGGATGTGGCGAGGTAGCTTCGGTCAGTTTGGTTTGACTAAGTGAATCAATTCAGGTACTCCTTACCCTTCTTGATCACTTAACCTAACTTCCCTGACGTACTATCATCTCGCCCCACCCTGGTACTAGGTTGGCAAGAGTTAATCAAATAGTTCATCCTTAGTCTAACCTAATTTTCTATTGCAGAAAAGTAAATCTAAGTTAAGCATGTAATCAAACAATGAGATTTGGTTCCCCCGGGATCGTGCCCCTTGATTGGTCGAATCAAGTGAACCTGATCCTTAGGAATCAAATATTGGTTCGGTCCGACTGGGTTAACCAGTCTTGACTTAGGAACCCACGCTTGGACTCTAGTTCGTTTCTACGTGTGAGTGCAATGAATGATCTATTCTTAGCCGCATACCCGATGCCCGATCGATTGTATCCAGCCTTCTGCGATCCAAGTATCATATCCAGATACTTGGACCCGGAGGTGAATTTTTCAAGCGATCTTCTGAGCTCGCCGACTTGAGTCTTCAGTTGAGCATTTTCTTCCTCGAGTTGAACTCGAGTCGAATCCTCAACCGATTCATTCTGAGTCGGTGGCTCAGGGTTGACTTTCTCCTTGAGGAGTACTAACTCCTCTTGGAGCGATTCAACCAAGGCATCGGCCTTAGCTAATTTTTTACTTAAACTAATTATTATTGAAAATAACCGTTCGTTACTTACATTGGGGTTCAGGCCTTCTGAACCAGATACGGATCCGTGGCTTTCGCTGTCCGAGTCGTAGTCGCTCTGGTTCGGTTCATCCTGGGCCGGTAGAGCGAGGAAGCTGGTTGTCGGTTCCTCGTCTGAGTCTTCGGAAGATGACTCGTCCCAAGTCGCCTTTAGTGCTTTCCGTTTCGCCTTCTGATCTTTTCGTTGGTTTGGGCAGTCTGCGATGAAATGTCCTTTCCTTCCGCATCCATAGCATTTCATCTCAGCTTTTCCGGTGGACAGCGGTCTTGTTTTGTTGACGACTTTCTTAATCTCAGATCGCCTTATTCCACGCTTGTTCCGGAACATTTTCTGGACGAGGTTGACTAGCTCCGTAGTTACCTCATCGTCTGCCTCGGATTCCGATGATTCTGAATCCTCCGATAATTTCTTCGTTTTCTTCGATTCGGTACCTGCAAGTAACGCGATACCTTTCTCCTGCACTTCCGTATTAGACTGTTCATGGAGCTCAAATTCGGAAAATAAATCGTCTAATTTAATTTTTGACAAGTCTCGAGAAACTTTGTATGCATCCACCATGGATGCCCACAAAGTGTTTCTCGGAAATGCCTTTAGTGCGTACCTTATCACGTCGCGATTCTCGACTTTTTGACCGATCGCGTGTAGACCGTTGAGGATGTCTTGGATCCTCGCGTGTAGTCCGCTTGCGGTTTCTCCTTCAAGCATTCAAATATTATATAATTTATTAATTAACAGGTCTCGTTTACTTACCTTTGTATCGGATGTCCCTTCGTGGAGCTCGATGAGTTTGGTCCAGAGGTCCTTAGCGCTGCTAAAAGGTCCCACCCGGTTCAGTTCCTCCTTTGTTAGTCCACATTGCAGTGTCTGGGTGGCCTTCGCATCCGCTTCTATCTTTTTCCGGGTAGAGGCAGGTCCCAGAGCTCGCAAGATTGTGGAGTACCATCGCTTTCAGAGGGGATTGTGAATCCCGTCTGAATGATGATCCACATTTCCACCTGAGTTTTCAGGTGACATTCCATTCTGGTTTTCCAGTATGGAAAGTCGTCTCCTGAGAACAATGGTGGTCTTGCGGTGCTGAATCCTTCTTGATGAGCCATTGATCTAGCACTCAAGAAAGACAAGCAAAAAAATATTTCCAAGACTTGCAGTGAGATCCTAGGTTAGATCGACGCCTACGGTTCCCCTTGGGAACGTGTCCTCACCCACTCCTCTCAGAAGAATTTACCTTTGCTAACCAAGTCCTCCTGACTTGTTGGACTTTTGCTCGGCTCTGTCCTTGGCCCCCAGGATTTATGCTGCGACTTGGTCCTCTCTGACCAGTCTAGTCTTCTGCTGCGACTCGATCCTCCCTGATCAGTCTAGTCTTCTGCTGCGGCTTGGTCCTCCTGACTAACCCAGACTTCTGCTGCGACGTGGTCCTCCTGACCAACCCACTGAGACTTGGTCCCTAGCTTCCACTAGGATTTAGGTCAAACCTGTGCTCTCTGCACACTTAGATCAACATTATCAGTCCAACACACACTTAACTTGGTCCTAGTTCTATTATCAAAATCAATGTTCGATCTGCTAGTGCTCTCTGCACCAATAGGCACGATGTTCAAGTTAAGTGTGTGGTTGGACTAACAAGTTGATCTAGTGTGTAGGGAGCATAGGAAAGTCCTAGTTGCGGCTAGGCAAAGCAAAGTCCTAGTTGTGGCTAGACAAGGGCAAGTCCTAGTCTGGAGGATTAGGCAGAAGACTTAGGAGGTCAAGTGCACCAGGTACAAATCTAGGCAGTGTCAGGAGGACTGGGAAGCTTGGCGAAATCCAAGCAGATCAGGAGGACCAAGGCTTAGTGGAAGTCTAGGCGGTCAAGAGGATCGGGAGCCTAACAGCAAATTCCTGGGGGCCAAGGACTACACAGCTAAGCAGGAAATCCAACAAGTCTACAGGGCAACTCAGGTAAATTATCCCGAGTGGAGTGGATTAGGATACATTCCTGGAGTAGAACTGTAGTCGTCGATCTAACCCAAGGTTTCACTGGAAACCTAAAGTTAAGACCAATTAACAGTTCTTCGAACTGTTATCCAATCTGTTATTTTGTGTTTCGGGACTAACTTGTAATATAGATTGGAGAGGCAGAGATTTTGACTCTGGGAGACTCTATTCGGAATCTAATTGACCGGATGATCCAGGCGCTTGGAAGGTGGAATCCAGGTGACTCGAATTCGGATAATCGCAGCGGAAGGCAAAGTCCATCCATATCCTCCACATCAGCATGGAGTCGACTGGAAGGGGAATCCAGTCGACTGGAAAGCCGAGTCAGCTGCGAAGATGGCGGATCGGCGGTCTACGGGAGTCGCTTGGAAGGAGAATCTAGGAGACTAAAAGGCCTTATAAAAGTGCATTGAACAACGAGTTCATGACATCAATTCAAGCTATTCAAGAGTGAGTCGATGGCACCCTGAGTGAGAAGGAACACTCGAGCAGCCGTCGTAACGTCGAAGTCACGCCAAAAAGAGCTTCTTCTTCTACTCTAGTCTTGGTAACGATTTAGTTTTCTTTGTATTATTTAATTACAATAAATGATTTTATCGTATTGGCTTTTGTAATCCTTACAACTCTTTTCATAAGGAAAGAGTTCATTAGTGGATTGCCCATACATAAATGATCAATGATCGTGGGCCTTGGAGTACAGGCTTTGGCTGTGAACCAAGTAAAAACAAAGCTTGTCCTTCTGTGTGTTTGTCTTAAATTTGTTTTTACTATTTCTGCTGCATATTACTTTGATTTACGAACGAGCACGATTAACGAGTTTCAAAATCGGGAAAAATTTGCTAAAAGATAGCGCTATTCAACCCCCTAGCGCTTATTCGATCCTACAATTGGTATCAGAGCGGGGTTCTCGAATCTAGTGCAACCACTGATCGAGAAGGTTTTCCCAAAATTGATTTTAGATTTTTTTGAAATTTTTTGAATTTTTTTTACTTTATCCTTTTATCCTGCACTACTAATCGAAGACCAAGTCTTGGAACGTTATTTTTGCTTGTCTTACTGTGTGGTAGATTACTGGCTCACCAATAAGGCTTTATGTAACGTCCGAAAATTCTCAAAAGTAATTTTAGAAATATTCTATGATTTTTCTGGAATTTTAGAATATTTTTCTAGAATTTTTGGATTAGCAGAAGTAGCAAAAATAAATAGGAACGTAAAATAACCTAAGAGGGATTTGAACCTGCAACCCCTCAGAATCTATAACTCTTAGGATGTTTCTAATGCCCAAGGGGCCCCAACAAAGGTGTGCTAAAAGAAAAGGAGAGAAATTATATTTATAGTCGAGTTGGGTTTAAAAATCACTTAATATAAATAGGAAACTTAAGAGAGGATTTTTATTATTCGTGAACTCTTCCTCACCTCTCACCCCTCCCCTCTCCCCCCCCCCCCGCCCACCCCAAGGAACTACCCTCCCCTATCTCATAAAGAAGGCTTCCAGAGAAATTCTTCTACGAGGACGCTCCTCTCCGCGAGAAGAACGTGTAGACGTAGGAAGATCGCCGAGAAGATCTTCTTCTCCGAAATCCTAACGGAAGAATCATAAGGAAACTTAGCGCAACATGTAAGTACCCCTCACCTGCAGTATAAGTAGCTCCGTTCGTATGCATAAGATTCCTAGTTTTAGTTAATCACAAGTTTATGCATGTATGTTGAGATTAACTTCTCTTACAGGTTTTAAGGGCACCACTAGATGGGCTTAGATGTGCTTTCCCCTCTAGTTTGGGGTTTAGACGCACTGTCAAGTGCCTAGTGTGTCCTTAAAGAAAGTTTTAGGCACGTAAGGTGCTTGAGAAAATGTTAAGAATCTCTAGTATAAGTTTTAGCATGTTTAACATGTTTATGAAAGTAGATTACCTTGCCTCAGTGATTATGGACCCTAGTTCGGGTGGGCTCCTAAGCCCCTAGGCCCTAGATCGCCTAGTAGATGCAAGGTTAAAGAAAAGAACTATTTATTTTACTTTTTATGGCATGTGCTTGGACTCTAGTTCGTCCATGGGTGGGCTCCTAGATCGCCCCTAGACCCTAGATTGCCTAGTAGTACCCTAATGGGTTCGGGATTAGCTACCTCAGATCTATTTAAGGATGCACGCATAGTTAGCACAATGTCGGGCCCACAGCAGCATGAGTAGTATTTTCACTTACTATATGTATAAGTTTCAAAAGTTCATTATTAGTTTTAAGTGAAATCAGTTTTTAAGATCATGCTTAGTTCAGTTAGATTTCCATAGTGCCATGTGAAATCAGTTAGTAGTTTATGATTTTAGTTCATGTGCTTATTATGATGAGTATGCCATGATATCTGTCTAGATTATATGTTTCAGTATGAATAAACGACAAGCATGAATATGTTTTCTTACATGTGTTTTCAAAAGCATGATTCCGAAATATGCATTGTTTTGTGAGTAGGATGGTACTTGCTAAGCTTTATGCTTATAGTTTCATTTTCCTTATACTGCAGATAAGGGCAAAGGAAAATTGGATTAGCGGAGGCGGCAGGGACGATGTGAAGTGTGTGATGTGGTGGAACATGGAATCAAGAGCCTTGGGAACTTGCATTATGAAGAATGCATTATTAAGAATGCTAAAAAAAAGAAAAAAAAATAGCTTTCTATGTGTTGTTTATTTCCGCACTTTTAGAATGTCAACCGACATGAGTTTGCCAGTATGCATTATGTTATGCTTAGATTACTTGTTATCTTGATGTGAGTTAACAAACATGAATTATGATAGCCATAGCCTGCCTAGTAGTTCTATGCTTTACTTGACAGTTGATACATTACAAGTGCATGCTAATTAGAAGTGAAATGCATAGTTTAAAGTTAGGGAACCATTTCTGATGTTAACATGCTGTTTATGATGAAATCAGTTGATAGCATTGCTTAGTTTTAGTGCCAAGTTGATACAAAGTCCAGGTTTCTAAATCCATGCTTAGAAATTGCTAAAGTATGCCTAATTGCCATGCAAACATATGTTTAATAGTCTAGGATCATTTAATACCTGTTGTAAAGCTTAACTATATGTTTATTGTGAATTTGGTAGGAAGTAGAATGGACTTGGCACGTTTCAAATCTAAAAATTCCTTCTCGACTGGGACCAGTGCTCTTTCTCCATGATTGTAATGATTGTTTGGCCATTGTTTGCTATTATGTTTAGACTTTATGTTACTCTTTTGAAAGCATGTGTTTACTCAACTATCACATAGCAAGAAAATTTAAATTAATAGTAGATTTTAGCAAGCAAGTAACGGATCGCCTTAGGGGTAAGAAGGGCGGTCGTTACAGAGTGGTATCAGAGCAAGTTCTATCCTTCCTCCACACACACATCCAGCATCGTACCTGCAGCTTCCAAGTAAGAGTACCTCTCACATTACTAATGCTTTCTTGCTTTTATGTTATAGTTAACGGAAGCATGCTTATACCTGATAGCAACCTATGCATTCTTGCTTTCATAATTTATAGTTAACGGAAGCATGCTTATACCTGATGGCACTTTAATATAGTTGTAGTAAAATATGTATGTCCTCTGCTTTTCTAGATAATGGCAAGAGGACGCCCAACTAGAAGGGCACCAGCTAGTGAGCCTCAGCAGGAGGCAAATGACACAGTGCCTCCACCTAATCTCGTGGAGATAGTAGCTCAGCTCCAGAGACAGATAGCTGAGCAACAGCAAGAGATAGCCACTTTGAGGGCAAATCAGCAGACTACATCCACTGCTACACCAGGACCGAATGTGGAGACACCAATAGTGACAGATGTCCCACCTAGAGTACCAGTCCCACCAACAGCAACAGAAGCCCCAACAGGAGGGGCAAGAAGAGAAGCATATCTGGTTCAGTGGCAGAAGCTCAAGCCAGAAACCTTTTCAGGCACTAGCGAACCATGGGATGCCCAAGCCTGGTTCAAAACCCTGGAGAGTACAATGGAGCTTCTGGACTGGCCAGAGCATGAGAAAGTCAAGTGCGCCTCCTTCTGCCTAGCAGGAGACGCTAGAATGTGGTGGGAACGGGTGAAGGCCAAGCAAGAAATAAATCAGATGACGTGGGCCAACTTTGAAGCTGAGTTCTTCGAAGAATTCTTTC
>NW_027429645.1:0-1871 GCF_044706935.1 Curcuma longa | reverse complement strand
TGATGAGCGTAGATCATATATAGTATTTTAGCTTTGTTTTAACGCTCATCTACTTGCGATTTATTGCATATGCTACACTTTGTCACACCTTATTCTTTTATATTGCATATTTTACTCTTTTGCTCGGAGATCTGCTCTTTGTATATTTTGCTTGACAGGATGTGATTTAGAGCCAAAACGATGCATTATTGATGGTGGAGAGAAACAAGAAGAAATGGAGAAGGAGGAGTAACAAAGAAGAACACGGCCGTGCCTACCAGGCACGGCCGTGCCTCTACCCGTGCCCACTTCCAGAGCAGGACCGTGTTTGGGCCGTGCCTATTAGGCACGGTCGTGCCCCAGTTTTTGCCAGATCCAGCTTGGGGCCGTGCCTCAAAGGCACGGCCGTGCTTCATTCCAGAGTCGTGCCAGGTGTAGGCCGTGCTTCTTAGGCACGGCCGTGCCTATTTCCCGAGGCACGCCTGCCCGAGGCCGTGCCCACTAAGCACGGCCGTGTGACGGAACGTGCACGGGCGTGTCTCCCTTTGGACTGCTCTGCAGACTTAAAGTAAAACGGGCATAACTTTCAACTCCGATTGAACCACGGGCCGTGCCACCCCTCAAAATGGAGCTAACTTCAAGATCTACAACTTTGCTTCAGGGTGTACAGAACTATGACTGCTCTAGGCCATGCTAAATGGCACGGCCGTGCCTCCAAACCGCGGCCATACTGGGTGCTCTGCCCAAACTGCAGACCAAACTTCGAACCAACATAACTTTCGGCTCAGATGGAGTTATGGGTCGGTCCACCACCCAAATTGAAGATAATTCAATGCTCTACAACTTTGGTTCAGGGTCCAATTGAAGAAAACCGGGTTTACTAGGTGAAAAACCCATTGAGGCGGAGCCTTGTAAACCAGGGATAATCTGGGCAGTTTTG
Organism: Curcuma longa; assembly: GCF_044706935.1. Classification (NCBI taxonomy): domain Eukaryota; kingdom Viridiplantae; phylum Streptophyta; class Magnoliopsida; order Zingiberales; family Zingiberaceae; genus Curcuma; species Curcuma longa. The sequence continues at coordinate 952 of NW_027429645.1, read as the reverse complement.
GGTGAGTATAAAAGGTGGAAACAAACCCAATCTTGGGTTATCTTGGGTCATTCTCCAGAACCCTAGGTCTTGGCTTAGGGGAAGGTGCCTCCCCACTCTTGGGGAGGTCCTACACTTCATCTCCACCGATCCATCCTACACCGGAGCGAGAAGATCTTCAAGGGATGCCCACGCTTCAAAGATAAGTCTTCCCCTTTCTTGTGGATGACTATTTTCATGTATTCTTCTTGTAATCTTCTTGTAATGGAGTAGATCCTTGAGTTTAGGATGTAGGATGAACATTTATGTAATGATGGTGATGTATGAACTAGTTTATGTTATTTTTCCTATTCAATGAAATGTTTACCTTTATTTCATGTGTATTGTGCCTTAAACGTGTTTGATGAAATGTTTGTGTGAGCAAATATGCATGATTATGAGGGGTAGATTACTTTGTCAGGAGATCCTAGGCCGTACACCGGGGCGCCTGAGTGACACGGGAATGCCTTGAACCGGGCGAGTCCGAAGTGATTCCTACATAGTGGTAAACCCCCATAAGGGATATCTAATGGTTGATGGCCACTAGGACAAGGTCCTAACAAGATACCCTGTGACAGAGGGTAGGAATCTAGTAGCATTCCGGGGCGCCTGAGTGACAGCAGGAATGCCTTGAACCGGGCTATCTAGAATCACCTTTACTAGAGGGTCACAACATAGGACTTCAAGGTCAATTGCCAACAAAGCCTGACGAGGTAGAGTTGGTATTTTGGTTAGAATCCCTACAAGGTACTAAACATTGAGAGTTAGGGAATGAACATGAATTAGGGACTTCACCTAGCATGGATGTGAAACCGAAATCCTAAACTTATCCATCTCATCCATAAACCCAAGCCAATCTGCTCTCTTCCCGTCACACACAACACCAATCCTCAACTCAACCATTTCCTTCTGAGTCTAGATAACTATTACAGTG
>NW_027429644.1:0-2835 GCF_044706935.1 Curcuma longa | reverse complement strand
CAATTTTCAATGTCGTTCATAAGATAATATTTCATTCTACCTTTCCAGTAGGTAAAATCGTTGCCATCGAAGTATGGTGGTCGTGCGGTGCTGTATCCCTCTTGAAACGCCATAGATTGCTCCGGTTGATGGTTTGATCTTCCGAAACGAACCTTGCTCTGATACCACTTGTTGAGGATCGGTGCGTTCGCTAGAGGGGGGTGAATAGCATTTTTCGATATTTCTTGATCTTTCTCTGCACAGAGATTAGCGGAAGCAAAATAATAAAAGAGATAAAAGATCACAACGCTAACCCGGTTCGATTTACTTGGTCTCCACCTCCGCAGAGGTGACTAATCCAAGGATCCACACACACAGCCGACGATTCCACTATGAAAACCCTCCTTTTCGAAGAACCCTTCGAAGGTGGAGAAAACCCTCACAATCTTGATCTCTTCCGTACAATAATGAAGATTGAAGTTTAGAGGAAGAGAACACAAAAACACAGTGTGAATGTTCAGCAAAGAAGAAGAGAATCAGAGTTCTTGTTGTTCCTCGCGTCGAACTTCACTTTTATGCTTTTTCCATACATCAGTCGACTGCTCATAAGGCCAGTCGACTGATGTCATTAATGGCTCATTAATCAGCATTAATGGCTCATTAATTAAATCAGATTTGCGCAGTTGTCAGCGACATTAATGGCTCATTAATTAGCATTAATGGCTCATTAATTAAATCAGATTTGCGCAGTTGTCAGCCAAATGATCGACTAGCAGTCGACTGCTGGAATCGCCAGTCGACTGCCCCCAGTCGAGTCGACTCCACTCGACTGATCTTTCTGTGTGTGTCTCGGATCAACCCCAGTCGACTGCTGGCAGGGCCAGTCGACTGCTCCAGCTGAAAACTCCCCCTTTCAGCTCTTTCTTCAACCCTTAGCCTTGACGCAAACCTTCAAACGCCTTCCACAAGCCTCGTGCTCATCCTTGCACTAGCTTGAAACGTTTCCCTCGGTTTCGTCATACTAAGTCATCCTTGCCAAGAGGCCGCGCCTCCGGGACTTCTCCATGTGCCAAGAGGCAGCGCCTCCGGGACTTCACCACTTGCCAAGTCTTCAAACCTGGACTTTCCTGTATACTTAAATCACACATGTGAGATCACCAACATTGCCTAACTTAAACATGTTTTTAGCCAAACATTAAAATCCAATAATGCTTGGGGCAAGATTGCACCAACAGGCTTTGGAAAGGAGATCAAATCTCCTTCCTTATCTTGCAAAATCAGCAGCAATCAAAGGATGTTTTGCCTTCTTTGTGCTCGCCGGCTAGAAGAGAGGGTTGTCTTCCTCTTTTGCACAAGATCAACAATCAAAGAAGATTTCTTCCCTTCTTTGCTTGCACGCGGCGTGGAGATGGAGAAACGGGAGAAGCTACGTGAGGGAGGAGAAAAAGATGAACCGGTTTTAGCATGAACCATGTTTTTAGGGTTTTTTCCAATTGAACCGGGTTCAATGCTTTAAAGGTTTATTTGGTTCGGTTCAACTTGGTTCGCAACCAAAACCTTTAATTGAATGACCAAATGAACTCCGATTTAACCCAAATAAGTTTTGTTTGTTTCGTCTTCTCAAGACGAAGCCCGTCATGCCTTCCATTTTGCCGAAATGCCTTCCAACATGAACCAAACCAAGTTGGTTCAATCTTTGGTTCGAAATCGATTTGTCTGGTTCACCAACCAGATCATTTTCGATTTTGGTTAATCCATCTTCGTAAGATAGAATCCATCATTTGCCTTTGTCCGATCTAACCGGATTTCTTCTGTTCTGAGAACCTAATTCCCAAACTCGTTTTAAGTCCTTTCAAACTTGTAATGCGTGTGACCCAATAGGTTTCCGATTATGTTGGCCGTCCGAAATTAACTCCTAATTTCGGATCGATCATGAGTGGCACCTAGTAGTACATCATGATCCCCAATTGATCGAAAAATCAATAACTGATTTCAAAACAATTTCTAAACCCTTCAGCAGCTTTACTGAAACGTGCCTCGTTCCTTTCACCGTCTTATACCCGCTTGGTTCAGGACATGGTCTGTGTGTGTCAGTCCCCACTAGGCTGACTACGTCACACCTAGCCCAAGCTTACTTCCTTGTTCTGAGGATTCGAGTTACTCGTACACGTGTTCAATAATACGTGTTGCTTTGGCCAAAGACTTTCAGTAACAATCCAAACAAGCGGCCGTAGGGTATACGTCTCTTTTTATAAAGAGCGGTGAATCCTCTGTGGGCTATTCAAACACCTTCGGGCACTTCAACTTATACCCAATCATCTCGGGTCCACACCTCCTTGGAGATGCTTACTTAAGATGTTAAAGTATAAGCTTCCGCGACCAAGGTGACTTGAATACCGCAAGTCTGAGGAAACTCGCACTTAAGCTGCACTGAGAACTTCATTGACATAAAAGGGAACCACATGAAGTCTCATGGCAGGTCACTCCAATGAACTAGCTACCTTTAACTAGCATCCACGTTTAACTCTCAACATCCAATGTCTCCAGCTAGTGAGAGCTACTGCTTGGTAAACCAAGGAGTATAAACGTGCTAGTCTCAACAGAATTGATGACGTCCGTGTTCATCAATTCATCGACTAGGGAAAGTTTCAATACTTTCATAATTACACATGTAGAGAAACTCACAGTTTGTGATCGTATCACAAATTCTCTCATGCTATGAAATGTATTGTGGACATTCAGTGAACAAGTCTAAGATCCAATCAAACATATAAAATATGCACTTAAACAGTGAATTTATTCAATACAAAGTATAATCATAAGGCGATTGCCTTAGGACACCTCCCAAATATAACA
>NW_027429643.1:0-5167 GCF_044706935.1 Curcuma longa | reverse complement strand
TGTTGGGTTGCAAGGGTGCAAACATAGTCTCACATCTAAAGCACATGGAAAAGATCATGGGGTTAAAAGGATGGAAAGTATCTCCCATTGGCATGAGGCCTTTTGGGGAGAGCCCAAGAACAAAGCCATGAGGGCTTAGGCCCAAAGTGGACAATATCATGCCATTGTGGAGATACGAACATCCTTTTGGACCCAACAAGTGGTATCAGAGCGAGACCGCTCTTCGCCGGACTAACCGCCGGATGAGCCATGATCCAGATCTAACCATGTGCTTTGAACCTTAAAAACAAAGGAAGTGGGTGCTCCCGTGTCTGAATCAAGAGGACCAGACACCAGGTGAAAGTCCTAGTAGGTCGGGTGGACCGAGGGGCAAAAAGTCCTAGTTGCGGCTAGGTGAAAGTCCTAGTAGGTCGGGTGGACCGAGGGGCAAAAAGTCCTAGTTGTGGCTAGGTGAAAAAGTCCTGGTGGGTCGAGGATTCAGGGGGGGCTTGTGGTCCTTTGTTTGAGGGGGGGATTGTTGGGTTGCAAGGGTGCAAACATAGTCCCACATCTAAAGCACATGGAAAAGATCATGGGGTTAAAAGGATGGAAAGTATCTCCATTGGCATGAGGCCTTTTGGGGAGAGCCCAAGAACAAAGCCATGAGGGCTTAGGCCCAAAGTGGACAATATCATGCCATTGTGGAGATACGAACATCCTTTTGGACCCAACATCTCGAACTCATCTATAATGCTAAACCAATTCTCAATGTCATTCATTAAATAATACTCCATCCTACCTTTCCAGTAGGCGAAGTCGTTTCCATCGAAGTACGGTGGTCGTGCGGTGCTATAACCCTCTTGGAACGCCATATGTTGTTCCGGTTGATTGTTAGATCCTCCGAAACGAACCGTGCTCTGATATCACTTGTTAGGATCGGTTGGTTCGCTAGAGGGGGGTGAATAGCATTTTTCGATTCTTCTTTGATTGTTTCTCTGCAAGAGTGTTAGCGGAAGCAAAATATAATAGAGAAAATAATAGATCAACGCTAACCCGGTTTGTTTACTTGGTATCCACCTCCGCAGAGGTGACTAATCCAAGGATCCACACGCACGCACACACCCGCTGCACTATGAATCTTCTCCTTCTCGAAAACCTCGAAGGCGGAGAAACCTTTACAACTCTTTCGATCTCCTCAAGAATGATATGAAATAATATTTAAGAGGAGAGGAAGAAAGCAAAGAATAGAGAACAACACGTTCTCAAAAGAAGCACAAAGAATAAAAGAATGGCAGAATTCTTGAGTTGATCTCGTGCAGGCTTCTTTTATAATTCTTCAACATCAGTCGACTGCTGGCAGGGCCAGTCGACTGATGCCTTCAATCGGCAACAGAATCTCGCATTAAAGCGCATTAAATGCTTGTCAATTTTCTCCAACGTTCAAATATCAGTCGACTGTTCCAAGACCAGTCGACTGGCATCAGTCGACTCACCATACACCAGTCGACTGCCCAGTCGACTCCTGTCTTCCTCTGGCTCGACTGATTTTTCTGTGTGCGTCTGATTTATGAGCAGTCGACTGCTGGCAGGGCCAGTCGACTGGTGAAGCTGAAAAATCCCATTTCAGCTTCTCTTGACCTAGACCTCGGCCTTCAAACACCTCCCATAGCCTCGTGCCTTCCCTGGATGCTCCATCATCCTCGCACTAGCCTGAGATGCTTCCATCAGCTTCGTCATGTCAAGTCCTTGCCAAGACTACCCACTTGGACTTTTCCTTGCCAAGACTACCCACTTGGACTTTTCCTTGCCAAGACTTCCCACTTGGACTTTTCCTTTGCCAAGACTTCCCACTTGGACTTTCCTTTGCCAAGACCACGCTTGGACTTTCCTGCAAACTTGCATCACACATGTTAGATCACAAGTATTGCCTAACTTTAAACATGGTTTAGCCAAACATTGAAACTCAATGCACTTGGGGCAAAGATTGCACCAACAGTTTGGATGTGTGGAAGTGAGCGAGAAGTCCTGGTCGGTTAGACTAGGCAAGGGTTAGAAGTCCTAATCTGGACGATTGGGCAAGGAAGTCCTAGTGAGTGAAGCTGGGCAAGGGAAAGTCCTAGTTGTAGGCTAGGCAAAGGGAAGTCCTGATTTGGAGGATCAGGCGGAAGTCTTGGCAGAGTCCTGAGTGCACCAGGTGAAGTCTGGGCTGGTCTAGGTGACCGAGTCGCAGCATAAGTCTGGGCTGGTCTAGGTGACCGAGTCGCAGCAGAAGTCTGGGCTGGTCTAGGTGACCGAGTCACAGCAGAAGTCTGGGTTGGTTAGAGAGAACCTAACCGCAGCAAAAATCCTGGGGGGCTAGGACAGAGCCGAGCACAAGTCCAACAAGTCTGGAGGACTTGGTTGGCATGAATTCTCCAGAATGGAGTGGGTTAGGCTAACCCAAGGTTTCGGTAGAAATCTGAAGTTAGACCCACTAGGTAAGACTTTAGGTTATTGTATTTGCTTGCTTGTATGCTTGTCTTGCAGGAACCAGGAGCTGGAAGCAAGAGGGAAAAGCAGAGGTGAAGCAAGTAAAGCCAACTCAAAGTCAAGCCCAAAGTCAACTCTGGTCAAACCGGAGTTGAGTCGACTCAGATCGGGTTTTGAGTCGACTCGGCACTGGAGTCGACTCAGATCGGGTTTTGAGTCGACTCAGGCTGACGCAGAGTCAAGATCTTATCGCCGCTGACGCCACACAAGCTGGAGTCGACCCAGGAGTCAAGATGAGTCGACTCAGAGAGGAAATCGGCAAACGGGATAAAGCTTTATCTGCCACGTCATCTGGAGTCGACCCAGATAGGGATCTGAGTCAACTCAGGAGGGCTATAAAAGGTGTTCACGAGCAGCAGCCAGGAGAATCAATTCTAACATCCGCTTTCTGACAAGAGCCGCTACCGAACGCAACAAGGCCAAGTTCTTGCAGCCGGGGAAGATCCAGAAGGGGTGCGAGGCGCTCAGGACTTCCAGATCGACTACAAGAGTTTGCTTTTATTTTACTGCTCTTAATTTCTGCTGTTAATTGATTTTGTACTTCTTGGACTGTAAGACGGGTTGCTCCACCTCCGAACGAAGTTCGGAAAGGAGACCACTAGTGGACGGATGCCTCCCGTGATTAGGCCTTAGACGTACTAACCCTGGGGGGTTAGAAACCAAGTAAAAATCCCGCGTGTCCTTCTGTTTGTTTTCTAATATTCCGTTGCAAGTTTGTGTATAGATAACGAACGATTTTCAAAAAGCCATACGCGCTATTCACCCCCCCTCTAGCGCGTATCCCGATCCTACAAAATTTACTTGCCTTAAACATTCATAGCAAACAAGTGTTAACCCCCATTCCTCACATGGAGGGATTATATAGGTAGGGTCAGATAAAATAGATATAGCAGGACAATTCTTATACACATGCCAATTAGCACCACAAAACACACAATAGTCATCGGCATACAACACAGCTAATCCTAATTTTTTTTGGAGTAACTGATGTATATAAGCATCCATTTAATCCTCAAGAAAAATATTTTAGATTTTCTATATTTAAATTTTTTTTATATTTTTCAAAGTCTAGAGTAACTAAAATTGCTAGTCACTAAAGCTAATAGCAACAGTCCCCGGCAACGGCGCCAAAAACTTGATGTGAACCGCAAGTATACGGTTGTCGTCAAGTAATAAAAAGATATCGAACCACAGAGACTGTGTATTAGCTATAGTGATGTCACTGAGATAGTTATCTAGACTCCAAAGGAAACGGAAATGGTTGAGGATTGTGTGTGTGTGTATGGTAGAGAAAGAGAGAGATTGGCTTGGGACTTATGAGTGAGATGGATAAGTTTAGGATTTCGAATTTACATCCCGCTAGGTGATATCCCTAATTCATGTTTGTTCCCTTACTCTCAATGTTTACCACCTTGTGAGGATTCTAACCAAGACACTAACTCGACCTCGTCAGGCTTTGTCGGAGTTAAAACATGATACTCTAACGCTACGATGACTAGTTCGGGACGATACCTAGATAGCCTGGTGTAATGGCTTTCCCGCTGTCACCGGGCGCCCCAGCGTATACTACTGGTACACTACTCTCTGTCACCGAGCACCCGATTAAGGGATCCTTTCCTAGTCATCAATAGCCGTTAGCTATCCCCTAAGAAAGTTTACCACCATGTAAAGGTCACTTCGGAAAGTCCGGTTAAAGGTTAACCTTCTATCACAAGGCACCCCGGTCATACGATCCTAAGATTCCCCTACACAGTAATCTACTCCACTTAATCATGTATATATGCTCACACAAACATTTCATCGAACACATTCAAGGCACATAGTACATGAAACAAGTGTAAACATTTCATTGAATAGGAAAAATGACATAAACTAGTTCATACATCACCATCATCACATAGATGTTCATCCTACATCCTAAACTCAAGGATCTACTCCATTACAAGAAGGTTACAACAAGTATGCAAGGTAAACGTCATCCACCAAAGAAAGGGAAGACTTATCTTTGAAGCGTGGACATATCCTCTTGAAGTTTTTCTTGCTCCGGTGTAGGATGGACCGGTGGAGAGGGATTGGCGAGGGCGGATCGGTGAAGGATGGAGCGTTTAGGGCCTCCCCTAGGGAGGGGAGGCGCCGTCACCAAGCTAAGACAAGGTTTTTGGAGAATGACCCAAGATAACCCGAGATTGGGTTTATTTCTCACTTTTATACTCTCCCAAAACTGCCCAGATTCTTCTTGGTTTACAAGACTCTGCCTCAATAGATTTTTCACTCAATAAACCCGGTTTTCTTCAATTGGACCTTGAACCAAAGTTGTAGAGCATCAAATTATCTTCAATTTGGGTGGTGGACCAACCCATAACTCCATCTGAGCTGAAAGTTATGTTGGTTCGAAGTTTGGTCTGCAGTTTAGACAGAGCAACCAGCGGGGCCCAGGGTCAGGAGGCACGACCGTACCATTTAGCACGGCCTAGAGAAGTCATCGTTCTATATACCCTGAAGCAAAGTTGTAGATCTTGAAGTTTGCTACATTTTGATAGGTGGCACGGCCTGTGGGTCCACTTGAGCTGAAAGTTATGCTTGTTTTACTTTAAGTCTACAAAACTATCCAGAAGGGAGACACGCCCCGTGCTTTCCGTCACATAGCCGTGCCTAATAG
>NW_027429642.1:0-2526 GCF_044706935.1 Curcuma longa | reverse complement strand
AAATCATGATTTCTTATTTCTTAAATATTTACATATAAAAGACCTAGTCTTTTCAGTATACTTCCTAACAATAGGCACGGCCTAGAACAGGCACGCTTCGGGAAAATAGGCATGACCCTCACCTGGCACGCCTCTAGAAATGAAGCACGGCCCTGGAGTGGTCCTGCAGTGGAAGTGGGCAGGGTCGTGCCTGATAGGCACGACCCCTTGCTATCTTCATTCTGTTAGAGGGACACGGTCGTGTCTAGGCCGTGGGTATGTGAGGCACGGTCGTGCCTGGGTAGGCACGACCGTGTTCTGCTTTATTGCTCGTTCTCCTCCATTTCTTTGTGTTTGCTACATAAGAGACTCACCCGTGATAGCGAGCATGGCCAGTGTGAGTCTCTTCTCTCCACTTCTTGCTCCACCATCAATAATGCATTGTTTTGGCTCTAAATCATATCCTGTCAAGCAAAATCTACAAAGAATAGATTTCCGAGCAAAAGAGTAGAAATATGCAATATAAAAGAATAAGGTGTGACAAAGTGTAGCATATAAAGAAAGACTAAAAAATCATATATGACCTACGCTTATCACCTTAGCATCTACTTCGATTTGCTTCTTGGTTGCATTGTCCCATATGGTTGTGGAATTTCTTCTTTGTCGGTGGGGATAGTGAACCTAGTTTGGATCACTATCTACATTTTTACTTGAGTTTTCTGGTGATACTCCATTGAACCCATCCAGTAGTCGAAATCATCTCCAGAGAAAAGTGACAGTCAGGGTTGTACTATAATCTTTTTGATGAGCCATGAGAACAAATCTCTTGCACGAACAAAAATGAGGAAATATATTTCAAGACTTGGTCTTGGATTAGGAGTGTGAGAAAAAAATAAACGAGAAACAAAGCGATGAAAAAGTTGCTTGAACGATGGTTGTAATAATTAAGAACACCTCGCTTTAATACCAATTGTAGGATCAATGAGCACAATAGAGGCGGGTGAATAGTACGTGTCGCTTTTTCACTTTCTCTTTCGAGAGATGGCAGTGGAAAATAGGAACAAGAAGAAAAATAACTTTTTTTATTTGGTTCACAACCTACGACTACTACTCCAAGAGCCACGGTCATTGACCGCTTTCGATGGCCAATTAACTAATGCCCTCCTTCTCAAAGAAAAAGAAGATTCATTTTTTACAGAATATAGGGACTGGTAACAAGTTTGTTGATCATATTCAAAAGAAAGCATGAAAAGATGAAAAACTAACACAGAAAGTACTGACAAAGATTTAAAATTACATCATAATTGTAGGATCACACATCGATATTGTGTCAGAATTTTAGAGCATAATGTGAGTATAAAACGGTGAAAAATTCATATTATGAAGCTGTTAGTCGAAAGCCTCTTTTAAAAGTCATTCAGGATGCCTAGATTCTTTTTCGGGTGCCCCTGGCTCGATTTGATCCAATCCGCTATCATCGCGATTTTATCCATCCTTAGGCGCTTGGAATCCTTCTGAGTGCCTGGATAATTGGCCCGGCGAGAGCTGGACGAATTATATCAGATTCGTATCTGATTGTGACTTATCCATCCTCGGACGCTTGGATCTTTTTCGAGTGCCTGGATACTAACGGGGTTCGACTAATCATAGCCTATTAACTCATTTGGATTGTATTCAACCAATCCATGCACCTGGATATCTTCAAGGAGCTCGGAGTTCTATTCTGGACCAGTACCACACTCAATCCCTATATTACAAAGTTAGTATAACAAACATAATATATATAGTAATAGTCTTACAAATGTTTGATCTTGACTTTAGGATTTCTAATGAAATTGTAGGTCAGACTGATACTTACTATTTCCTTCACGGGAATGTGTTCTTACCTATTCCTCTCAGAAAAGTTTACCTATGCCAAATCTTGGTCCTTAAGACCCCGTTTGGACTTCTTACTTAGCCCCTCTGATCCTTGACCCATAGTCTCTGGTCTGACTTAATTTTGATCCTCTAGACATCAAGTCCCTCCACTTGATGTTTTTGATCAACTAAAACTTTTGCCCAGTCCTTTTGACCAAGACTTCCTTGTCTAACTTCTAACTAGGAGTAGTTTTGGTTAGTTTCCAATTAGGACTTAATCTGGCTTAGCTTTCAGTTAGAACTTTTCTAATTGTGTTACCTGTACACTTGATTAATTTTATTAGATCATAACATAATTTAACTTTGAGCTTTTACTATTATTAAAATTAAATTTGATTATATGATGTTTCTTGTACTAACAGACTTATTATTTAGAGTTGTGTTGACCTAACCCAACCTCAGATATATATAATCTAGTGTAGTTCTCCGGTTATAAACTAACAGATATGATATACTGCGCAACTGTTTTGCGCGAGCCGTCCGCGACATCTGACGTGGCGAGAAGTTTCACTGTGCATCGTCCACGCATTGTCCACGGTGGCCGGCGAAACGAAGGAAACCCTACAAAATCCCGCCTCTCCCAAATTGCGCGGCCAAACCTCAAAATCGCGGCGCTTCCCTCTCCCTCGT
>NW_027429641.1:0-1458 GCF_044706935.1 Curcuma longa | reverse complement strand
CGATCAAAACAATCTAAACATGCAACTCAATCCTAATTCAATGAATAAAATCTATACTAGTTAGAATCTAATGGGATGAAACTCATCATGAAATGTGCAATTCAGTTTCCTAAGCTTGTGAAAACTCAAAATCCTACCACTGTCTATTAAACTCAAATTCAATGCTGAAACCATGAAACCCTAATGGAAGATCCCTGAATTCGATGAGAGTATCAAATCAGCAATTCAACCTTAACATTCCATGCAAAATAACAAGTAAATGCAAAAGCAATCGCTGGCTATTGTCACCTAATCCTCAATCACTGAACAAAAACACCAACCGGCACTGAACAGTGCTAATGGCACACAACAGTAACTTGGCACGGGTTATCAAAATGAAATCAAACAAGAAATTAAAGCTAAGGAAATTAGATTACACAAACTAATGAATTAATCAAACCATTTGAATTCAAACAACCCTAAAGCAAGAAATCAGAAACTATCAGAAACCAAAATTCAGAAAATGAAGAACAAAAACTGATAAATCATCCTCCTTCCCCTTCTCCGATTGTATCTCCTCAGCTGGGTGTCAAACCAGCTTCATTGATCCATTTGGAGTCTCCACGTCGTTCTCTTGAGCGTTTACTCGTTGCCAGCACCATGAATTGCCCGGAAAAACCCTCTTCGGCCAAGAACAGACACTGTGCAGCCCGTTTTCAGCTGGCAAAACCGGATTCCCTGCTTCCTCCTTGCTCCATTTGAATTTCTCTTGATTCCTGGGTGCTGGACGATCCTCAGAGAACCCCTCAAAGGAATCGTAGCTTCGGATTGTGGTGTGGATGGTTGGAACCAGCAGAAACAGGGGTGAACGGCGGCGGCGAAACCCTCGCCGTCGCGCGCCGTCCGGTCGCCAGATTATACCCAATCGGCAGGCGTTGGTCTCTTCACCGATCAAGGAATACAATGGACGAAGTTTGGGAGGAAGGGGCTGGCCGTGCGCGTACGTTAGTGAACAGGGTGTTGCTTCCGCGGGACGATGAACAGTGCGGCGCAGCCACTGTTCATCGGGTTTTAATTTGGGTTTTATACGGCTGATTAATTGATTGATCTGGACCGTCCATTCTGATCTGATGGTCTGGGCTTTGATCTAGGCTTTAGGGCAACCTAGGGCTTCCAAAAATTTGAGGGATCTTAATCAGGCTTGAGTTAGGTCATGTCCTTCATGTGGGCTTGATCAATTTGGGCAAACTTGGCTCGATTCAATCGCGGTTTGACTCGAACTTGATCCGATTTGAGCCCTACAATCAATTAAACTCAATTAATGCAAAAATTCACCATTAAATCATGAAAATTATAATCAAGCCTCAAATTATGCAATATAGGACAAATATGATCAAATCGATTCAAATAAATAATTTATTTTCATGTAAAAGCCCAAAAATAAATCGATTAAAAATGCAAGAAACCTTAACTCATCAA
>NW_027429640.1:0-2378 GCF_044706935.1 Curcuma longa | reverse complement strand
TGATGACTTAGGTTTTATGCATTTTTAATCGATTCAATTTTGGGTTTTTACATGAAAATAAATTACAAAATGAATCGATTTGATCTTAATTGTCATTTATTGCATAATCTGAGGCTTGATTATAATTTTCATGATTTAATGGTAATTTTTCTATTAATTTGATTTTAATTGATTTTAGGGCTCGAACCGGACCCAACTCAAGCTCAACCGCGGTCAAATCGAGTCAAAATTGTCAAATTGATCGAACCAACATGAAGGATATGACTTAGATCGAGCCTGATCAAAATTTCACAATTTTTTGGAAACCCTAAGAAGCCCTAGAGGTCAGATCAAACGTGCACCGTCGGATCAGAAATTGAAGGCCCAGATCTGTTGATTAATCAGAGTATAAAAACAAAAACATTAGGGAATGAACAGTGGCCGCTACTGTTCTCTTCGTCCCCGACGCGCCTCCCCTGCTCACGGACGTAGCTCACGGCGTGTCCCCTTCCTCCCAAACCTATCCCATTGTGATCCTTGATCAACGAAGAGTCCAACGCCGGCCGATTGGGTATTTTTCCGGCGACTGGAAGGGCGCGACGGAGAGGGTCTTTCCGGCGCGGCAAACTCTTTTTCCGGCGATTCCGGCGGTCTTCTGCACAATCCGAGTCCGGGGCTCATGGAGGGGTTCTCCTAGGATCTCGGAGCTCACTTGTATCAACAGCAACACCATCGGATCACAAGGAAGCTGAGGATTTCAGATTTGCCACCTCAAACAGCTCGCGCAAGGCACTGTTTCGTTCGGAGAGGGTTTTTCCGGGCTTCTCAGACGTCGGGCAGCAAGTACAACACACAAGAGACCAACGTGAAGATTCCGAATCGATCAATAAGGCTGATTGACACCCAGCTGAGAATAACAAGCGGAAAAGGGAAGAAGAGGAAGAGTTTTGCAGTTTCTGATAGCATAGATTTCTGATTTCTGAATTCACCATTTCTGCATTTTCCTTGTTCTTTGTTAACTTAAATTCTGATTTCGTTACACACGTTAGACCTTGTGAATTTAGTTTTTAGCTCAATGCTTCAGTTTTGTTTTGATTTTGTTTTGTTTTAGAGCCTCATTAGCTTGGTTGTAAGCTTTCGAATGGTTACTGAAATTCTCAGTTTTGCTCATTCACACTGTTCCGTGCCAAATACGAGTGCCACTTCATGTTTGCCAATTACCTTAGGATAGTTTCAATTAATTGTTTCATTTTCACCAATTGCATTTTCTAGTTTGCATTTAGGTTAGGATTCTCACTTAACTTAAAATTGTTTTATTTGTTTTAGATTTAGCTTCAAGCACTTAGGTTTGGGTTTTGATTAGGAAATTATTTTGGTTTCAATTGCATTTCACTAATTTAGTGCATTTTAATTTACATTTCATTCCAAACCTCAAAACCCCCATTTCATATGTGAAAACCCAAAAAGAACGACACACCTAAGCTCGATTTAAACCGTTTCTACTAGTCCTTGGAAAAACACGACTCGAGGCCCCTATACTTCGTTTATTTTGTATTCGTTGTGGGTTTTCGATAAAATCTATAAATTCTAATTTGAAGCCCTATTGTGACACTCCATTTAGGGCTTTTCGGGGGAGCCTTTAGGAGAGCCACAGTAGATTTCCCTAGATTCTAGGATGTAGGATAAATCAGATGTAATGGATGGTCGTATTTGGATTTGATAATCTACCGTTTTCTATGATGTAACTGTGCATTGTTTTGTGGATTTGTGCTTGGACATTGATGATAACTTGTGTATGTGTGAATCCATGAGGGTAGGAATTTGCTATGTATTGGGGAATCATTAGGCCGTATACCGGGGCGCTCTGTAATGGGGAATGCCTTGAACCGGGCGAGATTCCGAGGGGTTTCCTAATGCGTAGTGGATTCTTATGAGGAATAGTTAGCGGTCATTCGTTATTGGGGAGAGATCCGTAAAAGGGTATCCAGTGACAGTGGATAAGGTTCTTTTAGTATTTCCGGGGCGCCTGAGTGACACGGGAATGCCTTGAACCGGGCTTCTAGAACCGTTTCAAACCAATAGCGAGTGACGTAAGAAACCTAATGATTTAATTCGAGGATACCTGACGAGGTTGAATTGGATAATTTGGTTGACATTCCTACAATTGAACAGTTATTGAGGAAAGGTAGAGGATCCAAGTCGATTAATCCATTCTCTGAGGAGTCCGAAATCCTAGGATCGCTTCACCCATAAGTGTCACAGTCGATCCCCTTCTCTGCTTTTAGGATTAAGCACTCTAGAACACTCCGATCTCCCCCACACAACTCATGAACAGTTTTCTCTCCACCTTATTGTGCTAGGTGTAGTATGTAATTCCACGGTCCCTGTGGATTCGATCT
>NW_027429639.1:0-2564 GCF_044706935.1 Curcuma longa | reverse complement strand
GGAGGTGGATGCGAGGCGACAAAAACTCCACAAAAGGATGTGGTGAAGGAAGGAATCCCTAACTTCAATACAAATCTCTGTGGTTGAAGCGGTAGGTGAAATGATATGGAGGAGAAGGAAATCCCGTTGACTCCTCGGTGGATGTGGAAGATGGCCGGATTGAAGACGAAAATCCCTTTGACTTCTTTCCGGTGGATGGATGATGGATGAGACGGCGGAGAAGAGATGAAAGTGGCGGCTAGGGCAAGTCCAAAGGGTAGAATACCTTTTTCTTGTTAAAAATCAGCTTTTATACCCCTTTGACAGCTCCGTGACACGGCCGTGCCTCTTAGGCACGGCCTGGGGCAAGCACCAATCTGTTGGGAGGCACGGGCGTGCCTCCTAGGCACGCCCCAAAGTGGACATGCCCCTGTGGAAGAGGCACGGCCGTGCCTCTTAGGCACGACCCCAAAATAGGAGGTTTTCTGCAAGTGATGCATTGCGGGGGCTTTTATTATATCTTAGAGGCCGAATCTGTCTGAATCCTCTGAATTAAAGTTGTAGAGCTTAAAGTTATCTTCATTTTGATAGGTCGTACAGCCCATGGTTCGACCGGAGCAAAAAGTTATAACCATTTTAGTTTTAGTCTACATAGCAGTCCAGCTGAGACACAGCTGTGTTTGGAGTCCGAAAAAGTGAGGCACGGCCGTGTTAAGAGGAGGCACGGCCGTGCCTCTTAGGCACGGCCTGGAGAAGTTGCTATTCTGTAAAAAGGCACGGGTGTGCCTATTAGACACAGCCTGGAGTGGTTGCTCTTCTGTAAAAAGGCACGGGCGTGCCTTTAGACACGGCCTGAAGAAGTGGCATTGCGGGGCTTTCCAGCGTGTCTTAGAGGCCGAATTTCGTAGAACTCTCTGAAGAAAAGTTGTAGATCTTGAAATCCTCTTCATTTTGATATATGGCACGTCCTGTTGTTCCATCTAAGCTGAAAGTTATAGTCATTTTAGTTTCAATCTACAATGCAGTCTAGTCGAGACATAGCCCACGGAAAGATGAGGCACGGCCGTGTTAAGAGGAGGCACGGCCTGGGCAAGATGGGGCACGGCCATGCCTTGTGGGGCACGGCCTGGGGAGGTGGAGAATGGCCATGGGAGCCTCCGAAACACCCCAAATGACCTCTAAACACTTTCAAATGCGCTGCAACTTGGCTCAACTTCATGACTCTTTAAATATCCTACAAAAATACATAAAAATTGTTAGATTCAATCCAAAATTTGTAGAAATAAGCAATATGATCTAAATAAGGTCCTACTCGCAATATGTGTTAATATTCGATAGTTACACAACGAGAGGGTCAAAATATCAAGTTTTAGAACCAAAATAAACTACAAAAATGAGTGTTATCAGCATGAGCATCCTCTTGAATATCTTCTTGCTCCGGTGTAGGATGGATCGGTAGAGATGAATGACGAGGTGGATCGGCGAATGATGGAGCGTTTAGGGCCTCCCCTAGAGAGGGGGAGGCGCCGCCGCCAAGCCAAGACCAAGGGTTTTGGAGAATGACCCAAGATAACCCAAGATTGGGTTTGTTTCCACCTTTTATACTCACCCAAAACTGCCCAGATTGTCCCTGGTTTACAAGGCTTTGCCTCAATAAGGTTTTCACCTAAACCCGGTAAACCCGAACAAAAGTTGTAGATCATTGAATTTTCTTCAATTTGGACCCCATAACTCCATCTGAGCCGAAAGTTATGTTGGTTCGAAGTTTGGTCTGCAGTTTGAGCAGAGCACCCAGCGTGGCCGCGATCAGGAGGCATGGCTGTGCCAAGCAAGTTTGTAGATCTTGAAGTTAGCTCCATTTTGAGGGGTAGCACGGCCTGTGGTTCAATCGGAGCTGAAAGTTATGCCCATTTTACTTTAAGTCTGTAGAACTGTCCAGATTGATAGGTAGACACGCCCGTGTACTTTCCGTCACACGGCCGTGCCTCGGAGGCACGGCCATGTGCAGCCACTGCTCTGTTGCCAGGCACGCCCGTGCCTATGAGGCGCGGTCTCAGAAGGTTACGACTCTGTTGAAAGGCACGCCCGTGCCTGTGAGGCACGGTCTCACAAGGTCGCGTCTCTTTTGAGAGGCACGGCCGTGCCTGTGAGGCACGACCAAAGCTGGATCAGCCTGAAGAAGTGGGCACGGCCGTGCATGATAGGCACGACCCTTGCTGTCGTCGCTCTGTTGGAGGGACACGGCCGTGTCTAGGCCGTGGGTATGTGAGGCACGGCCGTGCCTGGTAGGCACGGCCGTGTTCTGCCTTGTTTCTTCTTCTCCTCCATTTCTTCATGTTTGCTACATAAGAGACTCACCCGTGACAGCGAGCACGGTCAGTGCGAGCCTCTTTTCTCCACTATTTGTTCCACCATCAATAATACGTCGTTTTGGCTTTAAATCATATCCTGTTAAGCAAAATATACAAAAAGTAGATCTCCAAGTCAAAGAGTAGAAATATGCAATATTAAAAGAATAAGGTGTGACAAAGTGTAGTATATGCAATGAATCACATGTAGATAAGCGTTAAAACAAGGCTAGAAAT
>NW_027429638.1:0-1387 GCF_044706935.1 Curcuma longa | reverse complement strand
TTCCGGCTCCTTACCGACGACAGCTGAATCACCAGACAAGGGGGAGGCCGCGTCACCCGAGGTTTCCACAGCGGAAGAGAAAGGACCTGCGAAGGGGGCACTGAACGCACGGATTAGCTGGGCGCCGGGGGATCCCGGCGTGGCCACTCCGACGCTCAAGTCAGATCCAGGGAAAATGCAAGTGTACCCTCCGGATTCAAGATGGGTTGAATGTCGTACCTGGGAGGTTTATATAGAGCGAGGGGGAGCGATCCCTTTGGATCTAGCGGCCTGGGATTGGAGGAGATGGCGAAGTCTCCGGATCTGATGGGTGACAGATTCTCCAGATCAGACGGCTCTTCTATATATCTTATCTTCTTTGAAGGGTTGCGATTGTATGGGACTCGGTAGTGAGATTAGATTATCTGAATCGCCTCCTGCGGATAAGTTTTGTGAAGGAGCCTTGATCTTTATCCGTTAGTATCGTCTCCGCGTCAGGCGTGACCAATATGTAGGGTTGAGATGCACTGATGCAGCATATTCCTAGCCGTGTAGGTAGGCGGGTCCCCATCCGATCTCCTTATGTGTTTTGTGGCGGGAGAGATCAATAGGAAGTCTTTCCTTCGAGGTAGGACCAGGCTGCTACACCCAGGTGCTAGCCCATGCTGTGACGATCGAGCCTTGAGGTCGGCGTACGAGGTGACAGTCTGGTCTAGAGGTTGGCTTGTGATGTGGCGACCTGGTCATGAGGTCGGCTTATGATGCGGCGACCTGATCGTGAGGTCGGCTTATGATGCGGCGACCTGATCGTGAGGTCGGCTTATGACCTGGTCATGAGGTTGGCCTTTGGGTGTAGTTTTACTTCCCTGATAGTTGCAGGGCATCAGGTGCCGAGGTCTGAAGGAGCTCGGCTGGTGTAATGGCCCTACTTCTGTCCTGGCTGGTTGGTGGGCTAGGAAGTTTTGCGGCATACTTGGCTCGTACAATTGCTGGGAGTGAAGGTAGACGGTCCGTTAGTGAGGTCGGATGATGCGACCCCGCTTATGAGGAGATCGGCTAGGTGTGTTGGGTTCAGTTACGGGCTTAGGTTCTGTATATATCCTTTGATGGAGTGGTAGGCTTATCGTTGTAACGAACCTGGGCTCGTAGGTTGCGATGGGCCGATACTGAGGTCGTAGACTGTTGATCCTAGCTGTGGGAGTGCTGGGGTTAGTTCTTCTTCCTGAGGTAGTTGGCAGGGCTTTCTGCTCGTGATACTAGGGAGGTGGCACCTCTGCCTAAGACCTGGGTTTAATCCCCCCTCCTTTCAGAGGAGTCGGGCTCTTCTTATTGGCCGCCACGTCCTTTCCACGTGTCCTTTGTGGGCCTCTTTTATCCTACGTGTTTGCCCACGTCATTCCATCCGGAT
>NW_027429637.1:0-1660 GCF_044706935.1 Curcuma longa | reverse complement strand
TTGGGTATTACACTGGGAGCCTCCGAAACACTCCAAATGACCTCTGGACACGTTCAAATGCTCTCCAACTTCATAGCTCTTTGAGTATCCTACAAATATACATGAAAAATGTTAGATTCAATCCAAAATTTGTAGGAATAAGCAATATGATCTAAAATAAGTTCTTACTCGCAACATGTGTTAATATTCAATAGTTACACAACGAGAGGGCCAAAATATCAAGTTTTAGAGCCAAAATAAACTATGAAAATGAGTGTTATCACCAGACTTTAACCCCATAGAGCACTACAAAGCTATTGAGCTTAGGAGCGGACGGACCTTGAAGGACAGAGAGCCTCAAGTGACTGCTCCTATGGAAGGTATATCTCTCACCCCAGCCGCCGTACAACCTCCTTCCTTAGTACCCAATGTTGAAGACATAATGGAGGAAGTTGAGACCGCTACGCCCGCTGGGACTCAACCGAAGAAATCATATGTGAGGAATATCCCTTTCCCGCCGAGGCTCCTATACAAGCAAAAAGATGAGAAGTTTGAAAATCTATACAATAGGGTGAAGGATTTAACGTTGGATGTGCCCCTTCTCGATGCACTCATCGAGATGTCCAAATTTGCAAACTTCATTAAGGGGTTAATGTCTACCAAGGATATCACCCGGCTAAAGAATATTGTGGCGCTCACTGAGGATATAAGTGAGAAAATTCTGAACAACAAAATTCCTCAGAAACTCAAGGACCCAGGTAGTTTCTTCCTCCCATGCAAGATTGGCAATATTTCTATTGGAAGAGCTTTCTGTGACCTAGGAGCCAGCGTCAGCATTATCCCATACATTACAAGTGAAAGATGTGGGTACACGGATCTGAAACTTACACCCATGGCCATTCAACTAGCAGATCAAACTTGCAGATATCCTAAGGGAATAGTTGAAGATGTGCTAGTGAAAGTCGGGGGGTTCACAATCCCTACCGACTTCGTAGTGCTTGATATGGAGGAAGATCCGTCTATCCCCATTATTTTGGGAAGCTCATTTTTCACCACTTCTAGAGCGAAGATCGATGTAAAGAATCGAAAATTATCTCTAGAGGTTGGCAAGAAGAAAATCGATTTCAATCTCTCCTTGGACTCCAATGCATACTTGCCGGAAAAGCCCTATTGTTGTCGATTGGAAGACATCCAACCGAGGAAGAGGAAGTTTGAGTACCACCCTACAATCATGCCGGAAAAGACGCCCGCTCCGGCTGGTAAATAAGGAAGCTGTGTTCAAAAACAACAAAATACAAAGTTCCTCCCAGGGGAAGGTTGGCGAGAGTGCAACCAATGATCTCTGTACAATATGGAATAAAGGGATCGAGCTAAAGACCTTAAACAAGCGCTTCTTGGAAGGCAACCCAAGGATTTCTTTACTTTTCATTTCTTTTATGTTCATACGCATACACTCTTTTTGTTTTGTTTCAAGAGTTACTAAAGAAGTTTTCCTATTTTTGCAGAAAATTTTTGAGTTCGTGAAGCAATAAAAGCTAGACTGTGCCTTATATTTGGCACAAGCAACTTATGGTCGTGTCCCACGGACACGGTCGTGTCCCACGGACACGGTCATGTCCCACGGACACGGTCATGTCCCACGGACACGGTCGTGTCTCAATAAAAAGGCACACTGGACATG
>NW_027429636.1:0-1937 GCF_044706935.1 Curcuma longa | reverse complement strand
TGTTGGCGATCTGGATCTCCGTCCTGCGTTTCGGATTCTATCCGCTCTGAAAAGCATAGAACCCCACAGGACAAAAATTTTACCCCCGCCAGGATCAATTGACAAAGTCTTCAAAAGACCAAGTCAATCGATCCTCAGGATCGCCGATTCCTAAATTACTAACTACGGTTTCTAAGACTAGTTCTAGTAAAATTAAAAACTGCGGAAAATAAATTTTACCAGAACCTTGTTGATGACCTCGGAGCCTTCCGCTGTATTTCTATCTTCTTCCTGGACGTTGGGTGGACAACGATCCTCCAGAAATAAAGAACTGCAACTTCCGGATGAAGATGCCTTGGATCGCCTTGCTTCTTCTCGCAGCAACTTCGCCTCTTCTTGTCTTCTTTCCAGGATCCGGCCACCAACCTTAGGAAAAGGTTCGGCCACCTTGAGCAAGAAAGAAAGGGGCGGAGGAAGAAGAAAAGTAAGAAGAAAGAGGGAGGGAGGCGGTGGCACCAAGAGGAGAGGAGAAGAGGAGAGAATTCCGAAACCAATTCGATCTCGTAATCCTTTTCCTCTTGGGTGATATTTCCGCCCACCCTCTCCCTCTTTTTATAGCCCACGCCCAATGACCAAGCTCTCTTTGCCAATTCAAAATTTTCTTTTAATTTTGATTGATTCCGCGAACCAATTCTAAATTATAGAAACTTCTTAAATCCTGGCCTTTAGATTGACTTGCTTGGTTTGTAGCCGTTAGATCCTTTTGGAATTAGTTAAAAAATAATTCCAACCTTATCTATAAGTGGCCGGCCATATCAAGATGGGTTTGGTTCAATCCGTGAACCAACTTTATATTAAAGAAGAAAATAAAACCGAACCGAAGAGATCTCATCCGTCGGATGCAACTTAATCTCATCTAACGTATACAAGCTGATCTCATCCATAAACTCATCCTACGGTCGAGAACTAATCTCATCCAACGGTCGAGATTAAATCTCATCCGACGGCTGAGAACTAATCTCATCCGTTTGATTGCATCCTTTTGAAGATGTCTTTAGGCTACAGTGGGGACCTCGAGGAGGTATTGGATCTGGCCTTCTGATGGGTTTCAGATCCCGTATTCAACCCCGAATACACACCTACATCCATCAACAACGATCCATTCCACTAGAGGATCATTATTGCACTACCAATCCAATCCCCAAATTACGTTATGGGTTCCTTCTTATTATTTTATGCATTGCTCCCCGTGTTTAAGATATCGTATGTCCGTCAATTATCTGAGTTCACTGACAACTCAATAATCGACATCTAAGACCTTGAATAGTACCACTCAACCTTATTGTCAGCCGGACCAAGTCCACTTGCAAGATTTGACTTGACAATCCTTATGAGCTCTCCAAGGGGACATCATCAGCCCTACTGGGACACGGATTCCTTCTATAATTAATGGCACACCGTATAAATAGTAACATCACCCAACTTACCGAGAATATTTGATCTGACGGAAAGATCTCACCCTTTGGTAAATCAAAGCAATAATTACTAAGTATAGGTGTCCATTTATTACATCGGGATTAAGAGTGCATAAGTATAATAACAGAGGTCTTGTTCAATTTGTGAGTCAGTGTAAATCGAACAACCTCAATGGTCCTACTCAATACACACAAAGTGCACTAGTGTAATTCTACAGTCAAGACAGACAGTCACCGAATTACACTACAACCGTTCCCGATGGTTTGTCCAAAGTCATCTTGGTTGTGAGCCTTAGTTTATAATTCACAAGGGACCGATAATCATGGTCTTCTGTGTCTCACAGACACCAAGTTATCTACAATGTAAATTAAGAGGACTTTATTGCAAAATATACTATTGCAATCATTTGACCAAAACATGATATTTTATTTCATAAATGTTTATATACAAAAGAACTAGTCTTTTCAGTATACTTCCTAACA
>NW_027429635.1:0-3109 GCF_044706935.1 Curcuma longa | reverse complement strand
TGATGTGTGTAGGGTTTATATATATATTTACACTTTATTTGCACATCTTTCTGAGTTTATTGCTAAAATCTTGTGTATATTGCATCCCTTATTTATGCATTTAGGCACATATCTTGCATTTCCTAGTTCGGAGATCTGCTCGTGCTTTTACATGTTTCAGGGTGGAAAATGGAGCAAAAACGGACAAAAACGGAGTACAATTGAAGACAAGGCAAAACAGGGCCGTGCCTCATAGGCACGGCCGTGTCTACTCAGCTTGTGGCCGTGTTTCAAAGGGCACGGGCGTGTGCCCAAACAGAAGACCAACAAGCCTGGGCCGTGCCTCACTGCACGACCGTGCCAACAATCCCCCTCAGCAGCAGCCAGAGGCCATGTCTACCAGACACGGCCGTGCTTTGAAACAGAAGCCAACCGAGACTTGGTCATGCCTCACAGGCACGACCGTGTTTCCAACATCAACTCAAGCCACTGCTGTTGGCCGTGCCCACCAGGCACGGCCGTGTGCCAAAACAGAAGGGTCCAAGCATCTGGCCGTGCCTCAAGACATGGCCGTGTCCAGCAAATGAAGAGAAGACAGGCTGTAGCCGTGCCTCAAACGCACGGCCGTGCCTTCAAACAGAGCCGAGTCAAGTCTGGACCGTGCCCCAGAGGCACGGCCGTGCCCCCGGACAGAAGCCTCACTGCCTCAGGCCGTGCCCCCAAGGCACGACCGTGCCTCCTCCTGTGTCCGATGCCCACACAAGGCCGTGCCTCCCAGGCACGGCCGTGTGCGCGGAGGCGTGCTGACTTCGTGACCTGCATATAAATAGGTCCTTTTAGTGACTTAAGAAAGGGGGGAGACCTTGGAGAGCCACCGGAGCTGTTCTAGAGCCACCGACGCCTGTTTCGGAGTGAGATTCGACGATCCATCAACCGATCCGACTGCTCCAGTCCATCCTCATCCCATCTACGCCGAGTTTACAGTCCGAGGAAGAAGATAAGTCTTATTTCCTACAATTCCTTGTTGTATCTTTGGATTGAGATGTATTCTTCCCTTCCTTTGGCTTGTAATCTCCACGCTATGGAGTAGATTCCCTAGATTCTAGGATGTAGGATGAATCAGATGTAATGGATGATTGTATTTGGATTTGATTAATCTACCATTTTCTATAATATAACTGTCTATTGCTTTGTAGATTTATGCTTGTGATGAATGATAAATTGTGTGTATGAATCCGTGAGGGTAGGAATTGATTATGTATTGAGGAATCATTAGGCCGTACACCGGGACGCTTCGTGACAGGGAGAATGCCTTGAACCGGGCGAGTTTACGAGGGGTTTCTTAATGCATAGTTAATTCTTATGAGGGATAGTTAGCGGTCATCCGTTGTTGGGGAGAGGTCCGTAAAAAGATATCCTGTGATAGGGGATAGGGTTCTTTTAGAACTCCGGGGCGCCTGAGTGACAAAGGAATGCCTTGAACCGGGCTTCTAGAACCATCTCGAACCGACAACGAGTGACGTAAGAACACCAATGCCTTATTCCGAGGATACCTGACGAGGTCGAATTGGATAAATTGGTTAACATCCCTACAATTGAACAATTATTGAGGAAAGGTAGAGGATCCAAGTCAATCAATCCATACTCTGAGGAGTCCGAAGTCCTAGGATCGTTGATGCATTGAGAACATGTGCGTTCATCAGCATTATTTAGCATTGATTTGGCCACATTTCATGAGCATAACATAGGATATTGCGTTCTATTTGGCGGTTTATGCTTTTGCCTCTTTAATCATTCCGTTCTCCTTGGATACATGTCTTTGTGTGATGTTTTGTCTTGACAGATAAACAGCATGGCCGTCTCGATGAAGAGGAGCTGATCAGACGTGCTTGCTCAGAGATCGACACGCTCAGGCCGTGTCAAACACCACGGCCGTGTCGTTTGCTATGAGGCCGTTCAGAGTTGAAGTTGTATGTTGCCAGAGATTGACACGGCCTGACCGTGTCTTCCAGCACGGCCGTGTCGACTGCCAGCTCAACAGATTGCTGCGTTTTCTGCTCAGAGTTTAACACGCCCAGGCCATGCCACTTAGCACGGGCGTGTTAAAAACCACGGAAGCTATAAAAGGGCTGCGGAAAGAAATGAAAGAGGAGATCCTGATGGCTGGAGTAGGGTTTTTGGGAGGAGGAACGCCTGGGAAGGAAGCATCTGGACGAATCGGCAACATCGGAGCGAGAGATTAGATTGGTAACCTCTTGTAAAGGATGATTGGATGCTTAAACTCGATCGTAATGTCTTGCTGTGAACTTTTGTTTATGGAGTAGTTTACTTAATCTCGAGATTTGGGAGTACCCTTTTGATGATTGATTTTGATTGATATCTTGCCTTCTTTCATTAATCCGATCTGGTGTTGACGTGGTTTCAGTGAAAAGTCTTGTTTATCTTAGGAAGTTAGGGGATATACGTAACGGTGAACCCTATTTCCGGAACTCTGAATATCATCTAGGATTGTTCCTTCTAGAAGTAGTGACAAGATATTCTAGGGAGGTTTGCGGGATTCGTGTGACAGTATCCTTAGCTGATTATGACCACCTGTGTTACTTGTTATGAAGGAGGGAGTTCGGTCCTAAGAGAAATTCTCATGAACAATCCCGGTACTAAATGGAGCTTGCCCAATTCGATTGTACTCTGAAGCGGCAGTAGGACTAGGGAGGTTTGCGGAGGTCACGTGACAGGACCTCTTAGCTGATTATGATCACTTACGCTCGAATGCCAACGAAGGTAGAATTGCTTTAGGGAAGTACAACTGAGGAAGATCCTGAAAGGGGCCCTCAATTGAGTATAGGATAAACATGGGGAATCCGTCAAAACATCAGTAAGGGTTAATGGAGAGGGTAGGCTTATCTTCTGATTGATCGTTGAAGTGGGGAAACCATTATCTCGAGATTTCTTCCAATCCCAATCTAGCCCACCTTACTTCTCGTCAGCTCACGTAGCAAATTCTTTCATTTGATCGACCTACTTCGTCTAGATAACTAAACATCACACATCGTCTGGTGATTAAACAAATCCCTGTGGATCGATATTATTACTTGACGACATCCGTGCGCTTGCGGAAAATAGACATCAA
>NW_027429634.1:0-2270 GCF_044706935.1 Curcuma longa | reverse complement strand
ATCTTTCCGTCAGATCAAATATTCTCGGTAAGTTGAGTGATGTTACTATCTATACGGTGTGCCATTAATTATAAAAGGAATCCGTGTCCCAGTAGGGCTGATGATGTCCCCTTGGAGAGCTCATAAGGATTGTCAAGTCAAATCTTGCAAGTGGACTTGGTCCGACTGACAATAAGGTTGAGTGGTACTATTCAAGGTCTTAGATGTCGATTATTGAGTTGTCAGTGAACTCAGATAATTGACGGACATACGATATCTTAAACACGGGGAGCAATGCATAAAATAATAAGAAGGAACCCATAACATAATTTGGGGATTGGATTGGTAGTGCAACAATGATCCTCTAGTGGAATGGATCGTTGTTGATGGATGTAGGTGTGTATTCGGGGTTGAATACGGGATCCGAAACCCATCAGAAGGCCAGATCCAATACCTCCTCGAGGTCCCCGCTGTAGCCTAAAGACATCTTCAAAAGGATGCAATCAAACGGATGAGATTAGTTCTCAGCCGTCGGATGAGATTTAATCTCGACCGTTGGATGAGATTAGTTCTCAACCGTAGGATGAGTTAATGGATGAGATCAGCTTGTATCCGTGGGATTAGATCAAGTTGCATCCATTGGATCGAAATAAATAAAGAGGAATAGAAGAGAATAGATTAGAACCGTTGGATGAGATTAAGTCGTCTCCGATGGACGAGATCTATCCGGTTCGGTTTTAATTCTCTTTGGAAGGAAGAACCGGTTCACGAGGTGAACCAGACATGGTTCATATGAACCCCACGCCCAAGAGAAGTATTTATGGCCATTGGATCGAAGAGATCAAGTTATATTAAAGGAGATTATATCGTAACCGTTAGATGAGATTAAGTTGCATCCGATGGATGAGATCTCTTCGGTTTAAGTTTTATTTCCTTTTAATATAGAATTAATTCATGGAATTAATAATAATGGCCGGCCACTTTAGATAAGGTTGGAAATAATTCTTTTAATTATTTCTGAAAAGATCTAACGGCTAGAAACCAAGCAAGGCAATCTAAAGGCCAGGATTCAATAAGTTTCTATAATTTAGAATTGGTTCATGGAATCAATCAAAATTATAGAAAAATTTAGAATTGGCAAGAGGTGCTTGGTCTTGGGCGTGAGGCTATAAAAGAGGGCAAGGGGTGGGCGGCACAAGTAATTGAAGAATAAGAGAAGAGAAGTGAAACGATTTCGAACCCCTCTCTTCCTAAACCTAGCCACCGCCCTAGCCCCTCTTCCTTCTTCCTTTTCCTTTTTCTTCTTCTTCCACCGCCCCTTCTCCTTCTTCTCTTGAGGTGGCCGAACCTCTTTGTCCAAGGTGGTGGCCGGATCCAAGCAAGGGAGACAAGACAAGGCAAAGTTGCTGCGAGAAGAAGAAAGTGATCCAAGGTTCTTCATCCGGAGGTTGCAGTCCTTATTTCTGGAAGATCGTTGTCCACCCAACGTCCAGGAAGAAGAAAGGAATACAGCGGAAGGCTCCGAGGTCATCTTCGAGGTTCTGGTAAATTTTATATTTTTCTGCAGTTTTTAATTTTCTAGAACTAGTTAAGTATACCGTAGATAATAATTTAGGAATCGGCGATCCTGAAGGATCAATTGATCTAGTCTTTTGTAGACTTTGTCAATTGATCCAAGGCGAGATAAATTTTTGTTCTGTGGGGTTCTATGCTCTTCGGAGCGGATAGAATCCGGATCGCAGGACGGAGATCAAGATTCCCCAATAGGCCAGACAACAAAGGGTAACATCATTCCTAAGGGCCGGCGGCTTTGAGAAGAGAAGGAGAGAAAAAAAAGGAAGAAGAAGGAGGAGAGGTCTAGCTTTCTTGATTGCCATCGGAGAAGAGTTTTTGGTGGAGATATCTCGAAGGATCGTTGTCCACACAACGTTCGAGAAGAGGAGAGGACATACAGCAGAAGATCAAGGGGTTATCTTCTTCCTCTAGGCATCCCGAAGAAAAGGTATAATTTATTGCTTTCCGCTTTAAATAAATTATTTCCTTTTATCTCGGATCCTGTAAATCAAACACAAGAGCCCAATGATCTTAATGCGTTGATCAAACCTTGGTTTGATTAACTATGAGGCAACTTAAATCCGTTTCTGGAAAAAAAAATTTGTTCTATAAGAATTCACCGGAACGGATTTCCTAGTGTTTCCCAACAATATCAAGAAAAATAGAGTTAATATCTGTTTTGGTAAATTGGCTGACAATTTATACATTTTAAATCCAATAACTCCCACAATGCAACA
>NW_027429633.1:0-3489 GCF_044706935.1 Curcuma longa | reverse complement strand
ATTTGGCACCAAGTCTTTGAAACCATCATGTAGTGTCCACATATTATAGAATTTGAAGGGCCTATTGCATCCTTTCTCCCTTGCAAGTGTTGAAACTATGCCACAAGAGTGGTCCAATAAGCATCGGGAGGAGTGAATAAAATGTATATGAACTTGACGTGCTAATTTCTGATTTGGTTTACGTTAGTTTGGTGGTGTTTTATGTCGTTTCTATAGTACAGGTGATTGTCCATGAAACATAATAAAATGTATATGAACTTTTTGGTTATTCTATTTATACACTATGGATGGTCCTTTATGTTATGTCTCTTTTATTTATTATTTATAAATTATAGATGGTTCTGTTATTGGTTCCTTTATTATATTGTCACCGAGTGACGTACCTCCCAATGCGCGGGAATGACACCTCCAGGGTGTGACATGTTTAATGTATGTCATGGTTGCACAATACCTGATTTGGCGTATGCTATTGTATGGCGGGCAAGTTTCTTTCAAATCCTAGTCGACAACATTGGGATGTAGTCAAGTAGAGATATTCATATACTTGAGGAATACTATAGATTATGATATCGTGTTTAGCAGACAATAGAGTAATCCTTTAGTTATAAGATATGTAGATGCAAACTATGCAGGAGATTTGGATGATAGAACGTCTACTATAGGATATGTGTTCATTGTGGCGGAAGGACCTATTTATTGGAAGTCCATGAGATAACAGAGTAATCCTTTAGTTACAGGGTATGTGAATGCAGGCTATTTAGGAGATTTGGATGATAGAAGGTCTACAATAGGATGTGTTCATTGTGGCTAGAGGACCTATTAGTTTGAAGTCCATTATACAATCTATAGTTGCATTGCCTAGTACTGAGTCGGAGTACACGACAGTAGCTAAAGGAACTAAGGAAGCGTTGTGCCTTACATGATTTGTAAGAGAACTAAGTGTTCAACAAGGCGAAGTCTAGTTGTGTTGCAATAGTCATAATGCTATCTATTTAGTGAATAATTAGGTGTATCAAGTGAGGACCAAGTATACTGATGTGAGGTTTCACAAGATCAGAAAGTTGATATATTCTAAAGAAATACTACTTGAGAAGATCTACACTTTTGAAAACTTTATAGATATGTTGACAAAGGCAGTATTGCCATTTCTATAGTTCCTAGAGAGGCACAGAGCTATAACTCGACATTTCATGTGAAGGTCTTTCCAGATGCTCGTGTTTCTCCTAAGGGGTGTGGATATTCACCAGGGTGGAGATTGTTGAAGATGACTCATATTTGAGTTGACATGGGGCACAATCATGTTGAGAGGCATGACTAGGTCGTGTTAGCTACTGTGGGTTTGAGCATGGCAAAAAATTTCATCACAAGGCCATGCAAGACTAGGCATTGCCCCAAGGCATGACTGTGCCCCCAATCATGGCCCGACCGTGTTCGAGGCTGAGGGCATGAACACAACATGCCACTAGACATGGCCTAGCCGTGTCTAGGACTAAGGGCACATGGGCATGGCCTGGTCGTGCCCCATGTTGAGGGCGTCAAGTAATTCGAGATCTTTGGCAATACTTGGTATTTTTGATCCAAAATACCATGTATGAGTTGAGTTGTATAAATACGATCATTATAACTCTAAACCTAATTCTAATTGACAAATAAAATGATAAATATTAAAAGGTATTAACAATAAGCCTAGTTTTTATACTAGAATTTTATACCAGAGTACTGGACCGTACACTTGAGTAGTGGTGGAGTGATGTAGCCCTCGGTCCAGGGATCGTACACTTGAGTAGTGGTGGCGTGATGTAGCCCTCGATCCAGAGCACTGATTGCCCACATATTATTGTGGTAGAGCAAAGGTCGCGGTCAATGTTTATCCTGTCTTCTATCAGTGAGGATTTTTAGCCCGTACGTAAGATAGCGTATGCGACAATAAGTTCTGAGAAGGTTATAGGCTGTTAGCCTATATGAGTTATTATTATTCTCAGATGATATTGGCTCCTGACATTCAATTTTTTATACTTAAATATAAATGTTGACACTGATTACAATAATTATTAATGTTGAGATTATATTGATGATAATTTGATAGAGCTTGATTAAATAATCATGATTAAGTAATTATCAAAATTGATGATAATGAATGATAATTAACTTGAGATATCAAATTTATACATATAAATGTTACCTAATTCCAGATAATGATACATAGATATATGATTATGCTTATTGTTAGTTGTTTATTACATTTATACTTGATGCACTTACTGTTATATGATTATGCACTTGTTGTTATATGACTATTGCATTTGTATGACATGACATACATGATTATCATATTATATGTTGACTTTGTGTATCATGTTGAAACTGTATACCTTTAATATCCATGCTTATATTCTTTTGATACATTGTTATATTGTGCACTTTCATTCTAGTACCCACTGAGTATTTTTATACTCACCACTCGGACCCTGGGATTTTCTGTCTCCTCAAGTAGTAGATAAGGATGTTGCCTGAAGCTTGGAGTTCTACCGGACTGCCCCCATCTCACAGCAGCAGGAGATGATTTGATTTGTAGTTTTTGGAATTTATTTAGTTGTGTAGTTCGATGTGGATTTCATTGAGATTTCTTGGATTTCCTCCGATCTTTGATCGATTTAACCTTATCAAAATGGTGACGGCGGCGGGATTGATTGGTGGGTTTTTGCCATGATGGAAGAAGAAAAAGGGGGAAGGAGATCGGAGCTCTCTAGGGCAAGCAATCTATAATCTGAGGTGAGTTTCCTAACGATCCAATTAAACTTTGTTTCCTACAATGATTGGAAGGTTGATTCTGATTTGGGAGTTTTGTTGATTTTTTGGTTTCTGTTTAATTGCAATGTGGAATCGGATTGAAGAAAGGGCTTTCGTTGGATTGCGGCAGCAAGGTGAGGTGGAGGAACGAAGTTGTTGCTAGGGCAAGATTTAGAGCTGATCTAGAGGTGAGTCTTGTTTCAAATTCTATTCTTGCTTTGGGTGTTTTGGATCAGATGTTATGGTGAGGGATGATTTCGGTTATGTTAGATGGATTACTGTTTGATTGGGTTATAGAATTAGTTTTTTAAATTAACCGAATAGGTTGTGAGGTTAGGTTTACCTAGTTCCAAAAAGGGGCTGATTGATGACCTTGTCCTGTTGGAAATGAATGTGGATTTGAGGGTTATTCAGTTAGGATCCGGTTGTAACCAATTTGAGTTGGTGATTTCATTGACTTATGTGGATGTTTTAGGCTGATTTGATTCAATTATAGTTGTTAGGGTTAATGTCGAAAGTTATTAGAGTTTGTTCATTTGATATGTTATAATGTTGGTTGGTTGGTGTTGAATGGGGTGGAACTAGTAGTGGTGTGGAACTAGTTTAATTGGAATGGTTAGGGTTGTTTGGGGGATCGTTTCTTACCCTGTTAGAATTGGTGAGGATCTGGTTTGATCATTAACAATTAGGATGGGTGAT
>NW_027429632.1:0-1086 GCF_044706935.1 Curcuma longa | reverse complement strand
ACACTACAAAAAAACACTGTTTTAGCAACGAAATTTTGCAACAAAAAAAATTTGTTGAAAATTTGCAACTAATTTTGCAACAAAAAAAATATTCGTTGCAAGTTTGCGTCGAAATTAGCAACGAAAAATAATTCGTTGCCAAAATAGCAACGAAATATTTTCGTAATTCGTTGCAAAAATTAATTTCGTTGCAAAATTCGTCGCTAAATTTCCAACGAATAAAAAGTTCGTTGCAGATTGGCGATAAACACTTTTTCATCGCTAAAAATAATATAATGGCAACGAATCACAAATTCGTCGCCAATCAGCGACGATTATTTTTCGTCGCCAATCCGCAACGAATAATTATTCGTCGCCAATCGGCGACGAATTATGTCGTCGCCGAATTAGCGACGAAAACTTATTTTCGTCGTCGATTGGCAACGAAAATTATATTCGTCGCCGATTGGCGACGGAAATTTTTTCGTTGCCAATCGGCAGCGAATTATGTCGTCGCCAATTGCCGATAAATTTTCGTCGCCGATTGGCAACGAAAATTTATTCGTCGCCAATCGGCGACGAAATTTGTTTCGTCGCCAATCGGCGATGAATAATTTTCGTTGCCAATCGGCAACGAATTAATTTTTCGTCGCCGATTGGCAACGAAAATCTTATCGTCGCTGATTGGCGACGAAATTTATTCGTCGCCAAAGGGCGACGAAAATTTTTTCATTGCCAATCGGCAACGAAAATTTATTCGTTGCTGATTAGCAACGAAATAATTCGTTGCCAATCGGCAACGAAAAAATTTTCATCGCCGATCGGCAACGAAATTTTATTCGTTGCCAATCGGCAACGAATTATTTCGTCGCCGATTGGCAACGAAAATTTTTTCGTTGCCGATTGGCAACGAATTCGGCGACGAAATAATTTTTTAGTCGCTATTTTTAGCAACGAATCTTGGAAATTCGTTCCAGAAATTGTGCGATGAGTATTTGGCAACAAATTTGAATTCGTTGCCAAATTCGTTGAAAAAAATTTTGCAACGAATTTTTTTGAGAAATTCGTTGCAAAATTCGTTGCAAAACGCTGGTTTTTTTGTAGTGT
>NW_027429631.1:0-1234 GCF_044706935.1 Curcuma longa | reverse complement strand
GGAGGGACCACACATCAATCAAGAAAGATTGAGAACCCCGCAGTAACGCTGAACGCACGTGTATTCGCCCTTACTGAAGGAGTAACCAATGTCGCCCTTACTGAAGGAGTAACCAATGTCTCTACGGTTTAATGGTGATGGATTACGATTAGTTAATCGATATAGTAATGAGTATAGATTTAGAGATTTCTTAATTAGTTAATTATTTAATTAAGTTATTACGGATTTGATTATTAGTTAATTTGATTATCAAGATCTAATTCCATAGGTTAATGTGAGTAGTTGTTGGATTCATAAAGGATGAGTTAATTAGGGTTAGGTTAACTCTTGACTCGGTTAAGTATTTAGATCATGTTAAAGATTTCAGTTGAATTATAGTTATGGTTTTGTTAGGTCGTGCGAAGAAGGTGCTAGAGCGCATCGGAGAAGGTCTCCGATTTCATAAACCTTAGCGTTAAAACCTTAGTGAACGGACAGGGTAAGTACATCTCTCACCTGCAGTATGAGTTGCTCCGTTGTTTTCTTTATTCTGACCATAGTATGTAGAACATGCATAAAGTATTATTTCCCATGACATCATTTAGGTTAAAGCATGTGTAAATTATTTCTTTCCAAATTCCATGATATAAGAAGTATAAGAAAAGTATTTTACTTTATTTTGATGTTGACAAGTATCGGACCGTGAGGTGTCCAAGGGATGGGCTCCATAAGTTGCCCCTAGGCCGCGAGGTGCCTAGTACGCTCTAATCGGCTTCGGTGGCTAGCTACCCCGGACCGGTTAGGGATGCGCGCATTGGTACTTTGTCAGGGCCCAAATGATGGATGTTTAGTATGTTTAATTATTATGAAATAGTATGTTTTGAAAATCCCCTCACATGTTTAGATATGAACATTCATGTTGCATAAATCAGTTATTACGAAGTTTTCTATGGTTTTTGTGAGTTAGATGATGTACTTACTAAGCGTTGCTTATAGTTTGCATTCCTCATATTGCAGATAAATGAAAGGAAAAGTTATAGGAAAGAGGAGGCAGCTGGAGAAGTGTTTGATGTGTGGTGTCGGCGGAACCGCGGAATAAGATCAAGAATTATATAATTGTTTATTTTATGTCCAAGAATTTATATTTATTTCTTTTGCTTCCGCATGCTAAATAGAAAAAGAAAAGTTTATTTGAGTTATTTTATTTAATGAGTGAAAGTTAAGGAAAGTTTAGTACGTAATGTCTCCCTATGAG
>NW_027429630.1:0-1768 GCF_044706935.1 Curcuma longa | reverse complement strand
TGTAAGGAAATCGGGCCGCAAAAACCGCTTTTTGCGTTGCGGAAAACCCCGTTTCTCTTGCCACCGGATCCGTGCGAAGCATAAAAATTTGTTTTCTACTTTAGATCTACTCTAGATCTACATGTTTAGAGTTTACCCTTGATGCGAAGCCCTTCGCGTATCCCGCTCGCTCCTTTGGTTCGCCGGATCTCAAAGGAGTCAAGTGTACTCCTCTCTAACGGTATCCACTCGGACAATCTATGTGGAAAAACCCAACCAAAAGGTGTGCTAGCACCTTTGCTAGGTTCGGCCAGCAAGAGGAGAAGGAGAGGGAGAAGGAGAAAGGGAAAAAGAAAGAAGAAGAGAGAAGAAAAAACTCAACGTGAATGGTAGAGAGAGGAAACAAAAATCACTTTTTCCACTATAAAAAGTGGCCGGCCACTATTCCATTAAACACCATTTAATCCCATTAAAAAGGTGTTAAATTCATGAGTTACAAACTTTCTTTGTAACCTCCCATGAGGTGGCAATGAAGAGTGATGTGGCAACACTCTATTGGCCATGACTTATGCCACCTCAACATAAAGTCAAGTGGTCAAGTCAAGACTTGACCATGAGGTGGCATGAGTCTAGTCAACATCTATGATGACATGGCATAAAGTCAAGTCAACATGGATGATGACATGGCACAAAGTCAAGTCAAACTTGACCCCCAATTTCTTCCTTCTCAAATCAAGTCAAACTTGATTTCTAATCTCCCAAAATTGATCAAATCAACTCCTCTAGTCTAGTTTGGATTACATTTAATCCAACTTGATTCATCACATGAATCTAATCCTCTTGATTCCTAATTTCCACTTAATTGTCCTTTGAGTGTGACCCTATAGGTTCTTGTAACGTTGGCAATGCCCTAAACTCATTTAGATGCATAAGTAGTGAGCGGTATCTAGCAACACATCACTACTACCCAAGTTACAAGAATGTTGAGATCCAACATCACCATTGTGACTACTAATTGTGACTCTCACAATATGTGACCATGTCCTTCTATCCTTGATATCAAGATTGATTAAACCGAGGCATAGACCGTGTCATCCTCTAATCAATCTATGTCTTGAACACCAAGTAGACTCACTCTAATCAAACGAGCTCAACATCTCATGTTGACTCATTTGGGCATGGCCATGCACTCTAGTGGTCTCACTCTATCAAGAACTATGATATCACTCCCGTCATATAGGAGGGATAGATCCCATCTACATCACTCACATCCCACTACATAATTCGTTACACACCCAGTAATCGCCTTTATAGTCCACCCAGTTACGGGTGACGTTTGACGAAACCAAAGCATATAACTCCTTATGTTGGGAACCATGGTGACTTCAGGTCCAAGGACTAATAGTCATACTAATAGCCACATGAGAAAGTATATGACACTCATATAACGATCCATGATACTTTCTCATGGCGGGTCATTCAGTATACATTCTCCAATGCATACCCATGTGTCAACTTGATATCTCATATCCATGACTTGTGAGATCAAGTCATCGTGTTGACCTACATGCTAGTCTCATCGTATTAACATTGTCCTTGAATGTTAATACTTGACTAGGAATAATTTAGAGTAGTGTTCTCTATATCATCTCACTATCGATTCAACCAATCGATTGATATAGATATAAACTATCTACTCAAGGACATTATTATACTTAGTTATATGGCA
This sequence comes from Curcuma longa, assembly GCF_044706935.1. Classification (NCBI taxonomy): domain Eukaryota; kingdom Viridiplantae; phylum Streptophyta; class Magnoliopsida; order Zingiberales; family Zingiberaceae; genus Curcuma; species Curcuma longa. Next base: position 60 of record NW_027429630.1, on the reverse strand, counting down.
CGAATATCAAGTAAGTATAATAACCATAAATACCTTTATAAAAAAAAATAGAAATATGAT
>NW_027429629.1:0-28989 GCF_044706935.1 Curcuma longa | reverse complement strand
CATAAAAATTGAATAGTATATATTATTTTTATTCATTTGAGGAGTTCGTGCGGAGAACAAACAACATGATAAGTTTTTGATGATTAAGAAATCAATTAGAAAGCTGGAATAATTTAATGAAGAGGATATGATTGTCAACTGCAAGGATCTACCGTGTCATTTTATATGAGATATCTTCATTATGATTACGATTGCAGTTGTATTGTCTCGCTCGAGACATCCCTGGTCGGCTGTCATGTCGGCCACGCACTCCCACGAAGAACACCCACTATATCAAACTGTTTCTTTTATTGTCATTACTGCTATTTTTAGGTGCAATAATTATGTTTTGATGGTAATCAAAAGCCTGTTACTTGACTTTGCAGACGGATAAGGCGTCGATGCTGGATGAGATCATCGACTACGTTAAGTTCCTCCAACTTCAAGTCAAGGCAATTTCTCATCCTACTTATCTCCTCTTAATACACCTGCAATTTCCTACGATAAAAGTAGAAGAAGCTGAGCAAATCAAACCATGTTAATTAAACGCATGGCATTCGCAACAAATTAGAAAGTATTGTGTAGATTTTTTATTCTTCAATACTTTTTTACGATGAATAATCAGATATAAAGTAAAATGATGTTGAAAACTTGAAATTGATTAGCATGCAAATTGAACAGGTTCTGAGCATGAGCAGGTTAGGTGGGGCGGCGGCTGTTGCACCACTCGTGGCTGATATGTCTTCTGAGGGGGCATTCTAATGTCCTTGTGTACTCCCTGGTTCTACTTTTTTCCCCTTCTTTCTTCGAGCTTCATTGCTTACTTAATTGATTGTTACGTCAAAATTATTAACCTTGTGATGGCGACAACTGTGGAACGGAAAAAAAAGCAAGCACTAGCTTCGGCACGCATGCTGTCTTCTGAATTCTCCAAATTACCCTATTGGCTTTCTTTGTTTTTAATTCAAAGAAAAAAAAGGAGAATATCTTTAGCTTCATTTGAATGTTGTGATTTCATTAGCGTGATCAACGGAGAAACTGACGGTGTGATGGGAAAACAATAATGAACAGGGGCAGAGTAGCGCGGGGAGAGCAGTCGGCGCCACCGGTGGTAGCAGCGACAGCTTGACGGTGACGGAGCACCAAGTGGCGAAGATGATGGAGGAAGATATGGGCTCGGCCATGCAGTACCTCCAAGGGAAGGGCCTCTGCCTCATGCCCATCTCCCTTGCCTCTGCCATCTCCTCCGCTACTTCTTCCTTCCACCGCCCCCTCTCCTCGTCCTCCGCCACGCACAGCCATCTCCACCCCCTACCTAACGCCAGCTCATGTAACCCCCCTTCCTCCCCCGCTGCCTCCGCCCTTTCTGCCCACTCCGCCATGGCCAATGGCGGCGCCGCGGACGCTGCCAAAGACACCGTTGTCGTGTCCAAAGCCTGACCACCATCTCCATCAAAACTAAAGAACAAGGGATGAAAAAGATGGCGACTCAACAACAAAAAAAAAGTCAACTTTAGAAAATGCATTTGACTTTTCCGTCCTTGTCTTTCCTTCGTAGTCTCCTCATCAGTGCGTCAAACAGAAGCCTCTCTGTTTTTTTTTTTTTCTTTCTTTCATCAGCCTTTTCGTTACGACTGTTTTATCCTTCTCTTTTGCTTCTTGACCTGTATCTGTATCAAACTTTACTCTTGTATGACTTAAATTATAGTTTGCTTTAATCTGCAGCTTATAGTGTGGTCAATCAATGTTGATTAAACTAAGCAAAGAATTATAGCACTACTGATAAAGTCGGATAGGGGATCACTTTAAGAAACAGAAATGTTATACGGGACAAAATTAGTGTGAGATCTCTTTATGCTAGATGAAGGTCTCTTTCTGCTGTTATCTTAAAATAATTTAATCAAAATAATATTCACATATAAATTTTTAAAAGTTACAGATGCTATCATTTAATTTGCATTTATTTTGTTTTATTAAATATTTTTATTTGCTTTGAGTAAGTGTTGCCATTTTGCTATCTAACTTTTTACAGTTGGGATTTTTATTTAATTCAAATAAGTATCTTTAATTAATGTATAGCTTTTTTAGTTGTTTTTATTTAATTTACAATTTCATAAATGTTTTTATTTTGATTCAATAAAATATCTTTATTTAATTTATAGTGTCTTTATTTTATTAATTATATATTATTCTTATATATATATATATATATATTTATATATATATAGAAAGATGTTTTCATTACTTGTTGAATCCTCGTTCTCTAATAATATCTTAAAGGTTAAAAATGTTCAGTGGGTACCGAGTAAGATTGACACATTATTGTGCAGGAATAATCTGATTCACGAATAATTACCGCAAAAGAGAAAGAGGGAGGAGTCTAACCGCTAAGTAATTATAAACGATAATTTATTGAACCACGTCGCTATCAGAAATTCATAATTAGCTATTGAAATTTTGATTGCTAAACTATGGCTAATTGGACTTAATGATCGTTTAGTGATATTTTTAGTCGTCAATCGAATCTACTGATGGAATTTTATTTTTGTAGTTAATTAGCGATGGAAAAAAATTTCCATCGTTACTGCTAATGATGGAAAATTATTGCTGTTGCTAACTGTTAATGATGGAAAATTATTGCTGTTGCTAACTTTAGCGATAGAAATTTTAGTCCTGTCATTAAATCTAATGATGGATATTTTTTTCGTCACTAAATTAGTGACGAAAATAAAAAAACTCCATCACTAAATTTATGATGGATATAAAATATCTATCGTTAATTTAGCGACGAATATAAAATATCCGTTGCTAACTCTAGTGATGGATTTTTTATTTTCGTCGCAAAATTAGGGTAAAATTTTGATAGCAACCCTTTAATTCTGTGATTTAAATCATGTTTGCTTCTGACGCCAGATGAGATAGTGATTATCCTGTGAATAATATTGAATCCGTTAGTTTAACTACGAACACCAAAAATAATCTTTTAAAACTATTGATTTGAAAAAATAATAAGAGATATATATGAAAAAATATCAACTAACAAGATGCTTAAATAGATCCAAAATCCTAACTTGTAAAGAAAAAAAGAAATCCTAATAAAAAAGAAAAATTCTTAACAGACTCAAAATCTTAAAAATCCTAAAAATCCTAAATGGACTTAAAATCCTCAAATATAAAAAAAATATATTTTTTAAAAACTAATCTAAATATAAAAACTCTAAAAAGTATTAAAAATAAAAATTATAAAGAATAGTAATAAAAATTCGTTTTGCATTCTTGCAAAACCTTCTGCATTTATAAAAATAAAAAGTATTAGAAATGCATTCTTGCACTTTTGATCAAATGGTACTCCACAACCTTCTGCAGCAAGCTCGAAAGTGGATGGGCTATCTTACTGAAGTCTCAAATGAACTGCCCATAGAATCTTGTGTCGCCAAGAAAAGAGCAAACATCCTACATGCATGCGGGATAAGGTAGAGAAGAAATGATATCAATCTCAGGATCTACTTCAATATCCTTCCTAAAGACTATATGACCTAATATGAAATGATATTTCTTAAAATTTAATACTAGGTCAGTCTCTACGCGATGATGCAGAACTCGTAATAAGCTACCTAAATATGCACAAATGACCAAAAATAGTAAAATATTTATAAATACCTAGCTCCATGCAATTCTCTAAGAGATCTGCAAAGATGCTTACCATGCACCACTAGAAAGTACCTAGAGCATTACATAGTTCAAATGGTATTCGTCGATATGTAAATGTTTTGAAGGGGCATATAAAGGTAATCTTCTCTTGATCCTCTAGAACGATGTGGATCTGGAAGTACCCTGTATAACCATCCAAGAAGAAGCAATGTAATTTACCCCTGAGCCTCTCTAACATCTGATTAATAAAAGACAACGAGTAGTGATCCTTCTTTGTGGCTTGGTTCAGCTTCCAATAGTTAATACAAACACTCCAGGAACTCAACACTCATGTGGGTATCAATCTATTCTTCTTGTTTGCTACCACCATGACACTAGACTATTTTGGAACCACGTGCATCAGGCTCACTCACTTTCTATCAAAGATAGGGTATATAATGTTGTCCTATAGATAACCCTTTGATATTGTCGCAGAAGATCAAGTAGTCACTTCTCTTGATCTGACTTAAGATTCTAGGCAATGCTAACTAGTAATTGCTCATCTTCCCCAAGTAGGCATACTTCAAGTATCCGAGTAGGGGCTTCAGCTCAAGCTTTGGTGATTTCATAACTAAAGAAAGTAATTTTTCAGGACCTGCTTCCACTGTAGAATCCATGTGCACTCATCAAAAATAGCATCATAGACAAGATCTAATCCACTGTTATCATCATCCATGATAGAGTCACTATCAGAGTCACTTGATGAAGTATCCAAACGATCAAATATAGACTAACTAAATCTGAATATAAATCATCTGATTCTTCGAAATCTAACTCATCTAATATGTCTATGGCAAGGAGTGAATGATCCTTGACGGGGTATCTTATCGCATTGAGAATGTTGAACTGCACCACTTGTCTCCAAACTCTATGGTAAGTATCCCTGCATGTACATCAATCTTCATCCTTACAGTTTTGAGGAATGGTCATTCAAGAATAAGTGGAGTCTAGTTTGAAGATGCATCACCCCCCCATGTCCAAAATATAGAAGTCCATTGGAAAGATCAAGTCCTTCACTTTAACTAAGACGTTCTCGATTCCACCTACTGGATGAGCAAAACTACGATTAGCCAACTGAATAACTACCCTGGTAGGCTGTAATGGTCTGATACCAAGCTCTAGGAGGATTGATTTTGACATGACATTGATTGAGGCCCCAAGGTCCAACATAGCATCCTCAAAGCTACTATCTCCAATGACGCATGGTATAGTAAAAACTCTAGGGTCCTTGCATTTTGAGGGCATCATCTGAATAAGTGCTGATACATTCTTCCCCATGCTTACACATGTTTACCAAATCATTACCTTTCAGCTTTCTCTTATGGACATACAAATCTTTCAAAAACCAGGCATACATAAGAATGTGTTTGATCACCTTCAATAATGGGATATTCACCTTCACTTTACCAAAATTGTCTACAAGCTCCTAGGTCCTCCTAGGATAAACTAATCTCTAAGGAAAAGGCAAGGGCACTGGTGACTGGCTACAACTGTAGCTTTGGCTTAGAATTCTGATCTAAATGACTTGAATCTTTCAACTTTCTCTTGTTGACACACAAATCTTTTAAACGCTTGGCATACTTAGAAATGTGTTTAATCACCTTCAATAATAGGATATCCACCTCTACTTTACTGACAATATCTACAAGCTCCTGGAGCTCCTTTGCCTTCTTTGCATTGATAGTTTTCCCGAGATTAACCAGTCTCTGAGGAAAAGGTAAGGGCACTGGTGACTCTAATTTAGGTTGTGCCTGTAACTCTAGCACAGAGCTCTGATCTGCACTTCCACAATCTGGAACCATAATAAAAGGTGCAAGGTCTGAAGTAGATCTACCACTCCAAAGTGTGATGGCACTAACATTTCCCTTAGAATTTGGAATGGTTGAAAAAGGTAACTAACTTGACCCTTGTGACAATAATTTGGGAAGATGTCATCTGACTAATCTACCTCACTAAATTTTAAATAATCACATCATTCCTCTATTGATACTACAGTAGGCCAGCTTGTTCTAAGTTAAACTGCTGCATAAATTCCTAAAGTTCATACATTAAAGTATCTAGTTGAGTAGGAGCAGGAACTGGTTTGGACTGCTGGAATTGATGTGATCTATCTAGGTTATTGTAGAATTTGGGTGACTTCTGGAAGGCTGGTGGTGGTTGATAAGATTATTGCGATGCATTTCCATACCTCAAATTTGGGCGATCTCTCCACACTATATTGTGTTGGTGCAGGAAGTACCAGATGATCGAACCTTAGTTTTGATAATACCACTAGGTTCAAGTTACGTGTGTGTGTTGGACTAATATTGTTGATCTAGTGTGCAGGGAGCACAAGTAAAGTCCTAGCTGAGGTTAGACAAAGGACAAAGTCCTAATTGAAGGCTAGGCAAGGAGAAAGTCCTGATCTGGAGGATCAGGCAGAAGTCTTGGTAAGTCAAGAGTACCAGGTGCAAGCCCATGCAGTGTCGGAGGATCGGGAAGCATGGCCAAATCCAATCGAGTACGTTCAGGAAACTAGAGGATTGGTGAAGCCTAGGTGGTCTGGAGGACCAAGTCGCAGTAGCAAACCCTAGGAGCCAAGGACAAAGCCGAGCAGGAAAGTCCAACAAGTTTGAAGGAATTGGTTGGCAATCAGATAAACTCTCTCGAGAGGAGTGGGTCAGGACGTGTTCCCGAAGAGAAACATTAGGCGTCAGTCTAACCGAAGGTTTCACCAGAAACCAAAAGTTAATACAAAGAGACAGTTCTAAGAACTGACTCTCCACCTGTGTTTTATATATGTTTTTAAGAGCTAACTTGTAATGTAGGTTGGAGAGGTGAAGTACTTGACTCCGGGCTAAGTTATCCAAAGTTCGGATGTTCGAGTTGACCAGAATGGACATTTAAGTCGACCTGAACTTGGATAAACACAGCGAAAGTCGAAGTATATCAAAACCCTCCATGTCGGATTGGAGTCGACCGGAACCATGACTCCAGTTGACCTGAGCTTGGATAGGCACAGCCGAAGTCGAAGGTTATCGACATCCTCCACGTCAGCTTCGAGTCGATCTGAGTAGGGACTCCAATCGACCGGAAGGAAAAGTCAGCTGCGGAGGAAGAGGATCGTGACCTAGTTGGGGTCAACTTGAGATATGCTCCAGTCGACCTGAGGGTTCTATACAAGCAATGTCGACCAGAGGCTCGGAATATCAATTTCTACACTTCCACGATCAAACCCTGACGAGCCGACGATGCCCTTAGCGAGCAGAAGCAATCGATCAAGCCGTCATAATGCTGAATTCGCGCCCAATCGAAGATCAAAAAAGCTCTAGCACTTGGGTAACAATTTTATTATTTTAATTTGTAAATTCGATAAAAAGATTGGTTTTATCGTGATATATTTGTAATCGATACAACTTGTTAATTTCCGTAAGAAAATAAGTCCATTAGTGGATTGCCCGTCGGAAACGATCACAGATCGTCGGCCTTGGAGTAGCAGCCTTCGGCTGTGAACCAAGTAAAAAAATTCATGTCTTGCCTATTTTTATTTTTCTAAGTCTTCCGCTATCGTATTTTCTAAGTCTTCCACTATCGCATACTCTGACTTTCCCAATCGAACGAATGAGTTTTAGAAAATCAGAAAAAACGCTTAAGTGCTATTCATCCCCCCTCTAGCGCTTAACACGATCCTACAATTGGTATCAGAGTGGGGTCCTCGAATCTAGTGCAACCAATGATTGAGAAAGTTTTCAAATTGAATTTGGATTTTTCAATGTTTTTTCATTACTAGAAAAATGCTAATATACAACGCTTTTTATACGTTGTTTATTTGGCAGAAAAAGTGTTGTAAAATCGCTTGTTATAAAAGGGGTCTCTCAATGATAATGCTTAAAAAGCGTTATCTTTGTTAACATCGATAATAATTTTTGCAACCTTTAAAAAGCGTTGTCTATTATAGTTAACAGCGTTGTCTATTATATTTAACAGCGTTGTCTATTATATAAATATTATTATCAATAAATAAAAATTATTATATTTTTCATATACAAAACTATTGTCTATTATATTTACCAAATGACTTCCATATACAAAATCATTGTCTATTACAAAAATATTGTCTATTACAAAAATATTACAAAGACTTAATTACATAATATATGCTTCTACCAACTTTGAAATATGTTGTTGAAGTGATATGACCTCGATCCAATGCCCGTCACACGTCCGACTCAAGTGCTTTTGTAATCACATCCTCTTTTGTCCCTTCAATTTGAAATATGAAATATATAAGTAATATCTATATTTAAACCAATAAGAACTAAGCTAAGATATAACTGTAAAGGTTTTAGCTGCATGTTAGTACCTTTGTCCATTGGTTATCAAATATAGTATCTATGTTTTTCTGTATTACTCCATAAATACGGCAAACAAGACCAAACTCATCATGGAACAAGTAGGAATGACCACATTCTTCTTCTTCTTATACTTCTTCTTCTTGCACAACTTGATTGTCGGAAGCATTATCCTACAAGAAAAAGGTTAAACAATAAATTATAAAAATAGAAATGTTAAACATGCTAATTATGCACACTGATCAGTTTCATGCATACTGATCAGTTTCATGCTAATTAAAAGCATGAATAATGAATGACTGAACTTGGATTAAGGATAAGGGGGATGGTCCATGGCCTGTAGCTATGAAATGTCATGTCATGCCATTGCATGAAATTTGAACCTTTGTTTCCTCCAGTGCAATAAAAATTAGATTTAAAAGCAAGATAACACTAACTTATTGATGAGCGTAGATCATATATAATTTTTAGTCTTGTTTTAACGCTCATCTACTTGTAATTCATTGCATATGCTATACTTTATCATACCTTATTCTTTTATAATTGTATATTTTTACTCTTTTGCTCGGAGATCTGCTCTTTGTATATTTTACTTGACAGGATGCGATTTAGAGCCAAAACGATGTATTATTGATGGTGGAGCAAGAAGTGGAGAGAAGAGGCTCACACTGGCCTTGCTCGCTATCATGGGCGAGTCTCTTATGTAGCAAACACGAAGAAATGGAGAAAAAGGAGCAACAGAGAAGAACACGGCCGTGCCTACCAGGCACGATCGTGCCTCACATACCCATGACCAGACACTGCCGTGTCCCTCCTACTGATCGAAGATAAAGGGGCCGTGCCTATCAGGCACGGCCGTGCCCACTTCCAGAGCAGGACCATGTTGGGGCCATGCCTATCAGGCACGGCTGTGCCCCAGTTTTTGGCTGATCTAGCTTGGGGTCGTGCCTAAAAAGGCACGATCGTGCTTCATTTCCAGAGACGCACCAAGTGAAGGTCACCTATTAGGCACGGCCGTGCCTTTTTTCCCAACTCGAGCCTGTCCCAGGCCGTGCCTATAAGCACGGCCGTGTGACGGAAAATTCTGGACGTGTCTACCTATCTGGATAATTTGTGGACTTAAAGTAAAATTGGTATAACTTTCAACTCAGATGGACCCACAGGCCGTGTTACCTACCGAAATGTAGAGGACTTCAAGATCTACAACTTTGCTTTAGAGTGTACAGAAAGATGACTTCTCTAGGCTATGATAAATGGCACGACCGTGCCTCCTGACCAAGGCCTTGCTGGGTGCTCTGCCCAAACTGCAGACCAAACTTCGAACTAACATAACTTTTGAACCACGTCGCTACCAAAATATTCATAATTAGTTATTGAAATTTCAATCGCTAATCTATTACTAATTAGATTTAATAATCGTTTAGTGACTGAATTATTCGATCGTCATATTTTTAGTCGTCAATCGAATCTAGTGATGGAATTTTATATCTGTAGTTAATTAGCGACGAAAAAAATTTCTGTCATTACTGTTAATGATGGAAAATAATTGTTGTCGTTAACTTTAGCGATAGAAATTTTAGTTCTGTCATTAACTCTAATGATATTTTTTTGTCACTAAATTAGTGACGAAAATAAAAAACTCCATCGCTAAATTTATGATGGATGTAAAATATCCATCGTTAATTTAGTGACGAATATAAAATATTCGTTGCTAACTCTAGTGATGATTGTTTTATTTCTGTCGGATGAAATAGTGATTATCCTACGGGTAATATTGAATCTGTTGATTTAACTATGAACATCGAAAATAATTTTTTAAAACTGTTGATTTGAAAAAATACCAGGAGATAGAAAAAAACATCAACTAATTAACATAATGCTTAAATAGATTCAAAATCCTAAGTTGTAAAGGAAAAAAAATCCTAATAGAAAGGAAAAATTCTTAATAGACTTGAAATCCTAAAAATTCTAAACGAACTTAAAATCCTCAAATAAATCTTTTTTTTTAAAAACTACTCTAAATACTAAAATTTTTAAAAATTATTAAAAATTAAAATTATCAAAAAATAGTAATAAAAATCTTTGATTCCTCCTGCATTAGTTGCTCTAAGCTAAAAAAAACTTGTCCTTACGTTTAACGTAGTGTCAGATGGTCGCCAAGGAGAAAGATCAACTGACATCAACTCGACAAAATCTATTAACTGTTGGATTTTGAAAATCCTCATCAATTCACCAATGAGAATGACATCGTGAATGCTGCTCTTGTCCTCAAATTCATCTATTTCTGCTAATTGTTTATCTCTAAAGTTAAAGCCTTTGGGTGACCTTTCTCTATTGCAATGTTCAAAATGTATAAATGTCTCCACAATTTCTAAAATTTGCATCATAATCATAGCTTCACTAGAAGGTCCCATAGTAGAAGCTAGAGAAGAGTCTTTCAAAATAAGAATTACATCGTTGTTATTTGATGAAGAAATAATAACACCTGATAAGTCCAAGCTTGAAGGGGAACCTTTCATAGAACAGATAACAGTTTTAGTGCCCCAATAGATTTATTTGATTCTACAAGCGAATCCTTGAAACCGTGGTCACAAGAACTTACATTTGTGGTGGAAGGAATACATTTCATATTACTTTTGCCAAATCTGATATTTCACAATCTATCCCCCACCTTGAAGGTTGTGTTGAAGCAAATTGAGTCTCATTCACTTTATCATCTGATCGTTTAGCACCTTTTACATCTGTCCATGAAGGAGAATCCAAATATAATGGTTGATTTTATTGTAATTCATGATCACCATCATAAAGCATTTTGTCAACTTCATCATTATCATATACCAGCTCGCTAATCACATTGGTCTCATCTACATGCTGAATAAATTGGGACGCCAGGTCAATGCAAGGCGAGATAATGGAGATTGGGGCTTCATCGACAGATGAACTAGGCTGCTAATTGTCGTCGGACAAAGTGAATTTCTGATCTTCGATCAACAATTTATTTAGGTCTATCTCCTCTTCGTCAGCATCATCATAAATTAGATCACCAAATATTTTGATCTTATTGTCCTCTTCGCCGCCTTTTGTGATCAGATGATTAGGAGAGCATGATTGGTTGTACTCGATCGGATGAAAGTAAAGTTAGTTGTCATTAAACTTAAGGGTTGAGCATTCGTATGGTGGGAACAGTTGCGATGCTCACGAGAGAAACAAGGCAAAGCCAAGATCACCGACTAGGAGAAGATGAAATGCCACTTCCTTCCTTTCGACTACATCCAAACTCTATTTCAGTGACTCAAATGTTAAGGCAGTATGCGAGATCGGTTGATGATTATATGGAGGAGTGCTACCAGTTGATTGCCCGAATGACTTATCGAAGATAGAGGAGTAGATGGTGGCACGATACTTAAGGGGATTGCACCAACCATTGTAAGATATCCTCAGTCTTCATTCGTTATGGATAGTTTCAGAGGCCTACGAGCATGCACTAGCCATTGAAAAATATCAAAATCAAAATTCAATGGTTAGAGGTGACCACAACAGCCGACCCCACCCTCAAGATTTATGTCCTTCACAATAGCAGCAACCACAGGGTAATTCTAAATCCTCTATTAAGTGTTATCGTTGTGGTGATAGGGGCACAGGGCAAACGAATGTAGGACACCTACTTCTACTAATAACAAAGGCAAAAATTTATTGATCGAAGAAGATATAGAAGATAAGAAGGAGGCAATTGGTGAACCAGTATATGATGAGGTTCTTTATGGTGATGGTCATGAAACTTTAGTTATTCACAAGAGTCTACTCATTCCAAAGGACAACTCGAGAGATGATTGATTGAGAACCAATATATATCATACTACTTACACAGTTGCTGATAAAGTGTGCAAGATGATTATTGACAATGGTAGCTATGAGAACTTGTGTCCAATGAGACTGTCCAGAAATTACAAATAAAGATGAATCCTAAGCCATACAGGTTATTGTGGCTGAACAAAGACAGTGAGGTAATAGTAGATAGATGATGTCTTGTATCATTTTCTATTAACAAAAAATATTTTGATAATGGTTGGTGTGATGTCGTTCCCATGGATGCATGTCATGCATTTTTGGAGCGACTTTGGCAGTATAATCACAGTGTTATTCATGATGGATGAAATAATACCTTTACTCTTCACATCAAGGGAAAGAAGATTGTGTTATCACCACAGCGAGAAGGAACTATCCCAATTCCGATAGTCAAGAATACTAACTTGCTTTTTGTTTCCAGATTTATAGATGAGATGGAGCCTGGAGACGTAGTATATGCTTTGTTGCCTTGTCGAGACAATGCCATGACTGTCGACATGGCTTTACTAGTAGAAGTAAAACAAGTGCTAGCAGATTTCGTCAAACTGATGCCAAAGGATTTTCCTCTTGGACTACCACTTATGAGAGATATCCAACACAAGATTGATCTTGTTCCGCGGTTGAGTTTGCCCAATCGACCAACATATTGCCTCAGTTCCAAGGAGGCCGAAGAGTTGTAGTGACAGGTGGTGGACTTATTACAAAGGAGTTATATGTTAGGATCGGTCCGATGCGTTGAGCGTGTTTACACATTTCACAAACGTGCGCAACGGAAGAAAAATAAATAATCACAACTAATTATTACAACATTCGTAACACACGCATGCAAGATACAACAAGTACATGGCATAACTGAAAATTTAAAATTTTAAAGAATAATAATTTATTATAGGCATACCTGACAGATGACATTGAGTGGAAATGAGATTGGCATGAATCGAGCGGCTCTGTCAAAGCTCCACCTCTACTAGTGATCCACGCTAAGCTCTCGTTTAGATTACTTCTCCAAAGCTATGAGTCGCATCATCGTCTTCAGTACTAGCTGATAATCGACAATGGTTGATTCGAGATAAAATCCTAATATCGAAAACACACAATAACACTTGTCACGACCGTTTTCCTGACTTTCTATCTATCACCGACAATCATATTCCCGATGTAGTTTTCAATGGTTAACCTTTGATCGCCGATGTAGGCAAATGGGTTCTCTCGCACAGGAAGAAGGCTGCGGGAGTTGCTTTCTTCGACGATCGAGATAGGTGCGCACGCTCGGGAGAAATTGCGATCACGGAGAAGGAGGGTGGCGCAATCACAGTTTGGGAATTCCAATCCCTTCTTACGGTCAGCCACGAATAGGAGAAAAGCATCACGATCACATCAAATATAAAAATCTCGACGGCCAATTACCTAGGGTTAGGGTTACTGTAGCATATAAATAAAGATGGATTAAAATTGAACGATTGTGATTAAACTTGATTTTGATCTCAACCATTCATTTCTCCTTTAATGTTATATCGCATATAACATCTCTTATCGGGTTTGGATCCAATCCAAACCCTCGATACCCAAAATCCATATGCTGATTAACTAAATTTGGTTCAAAACCAAATCAAATTTGTCCAATTTGGTTCAAAACTAAATCGTTTGGTTCAATAAGCAAAATACCTCCAATTGGAACCAAACTAATTTGGTTCATTTCATTTTCATAGGATGAAATCTATCATCATTTTTTATCTGCCAAAATCTCTTCCATCAGAACCAAATCAATTTGGTTCATTTTGTCTTCATAAGACAATGTCCATCCTTTTTATCATTTATCTGATCCAACCAGACTTTATTTCTCTCTCTTAATCTAAGAATCTAATTCTTAAACTTATTTTAAGTCATTCAGAGAAACTTATAATGCGTCGTCCGTAATTAACCATTAATTATGAAACGATCATGAGTGACACCTAGTAGTAGATCATGACACCCCAATTGATCGAAAAATCAACGATTGATTCTAGAATCATTTCTAAACCCTTCAGCAGCTACAATGAGACATGCCTCGTTCCTTTCACTGTCTTATACCTGCTTAGTTCAGAACATGATCTGTTTGTATCAGTTCCCACTAGGCTGACTACGTCATACCTAGCCCAAGCTTACTTTCTTGTCCTGTAGATTCCAGTTACTTATACATGTGTCCAAAAGTACCATACTCTTGATATGCAATGCTTTGGCCAAAGACTTCAAGTAAAAATCCTGACAAGTCGCAAGGTATATATCTCCTTTTTCATGGAGTAGTAAATCTTCTGTGGGCTATCCAAACTCCTTCGGGCACTTCGATTTATATCTAATCATCCTGAGTCACACTTCCTTGGAAATGTTTGCTTAAGATGTCAAAGTATAATTCTCCATGACCAAGATGACTTGAATACTACAAGTCAAAGGAAAGTCACACTTAAGCTGCATTGAGATCTTTATTAACATATGCATAGAACCATATGAAGTCTCATGGGAGGTCACTCTAATGAACTAATTACCTTTTACTAGCATCCATGTTTAATTTTCAACATCCAATGTCTCTAGCCAATAAGACCAGTTGCTTGGTAAACTAAGGAGTTTAAAACGTGTTAGTCTCAACAAAATCAATGACGTCCGTGCTCATCAATTCATCGACTAGGGATAATTTTAATACATTCATAATTGCACATGTAGAGGTGCTCACTAGTTGTGATCCAATCACAAATTTTCTCATCTTATGAATCATATTGTGGACATTCAGTAAATGAGTTTAACATCCAATCAAACATATAAAAAATGTGCACTCAAATAGTAAATTTTTATTTATCCAATAAATAGTACAACCATAAGGCGATTGCCTTAGGATACCTCTCAAATATAATAGACTCCCACTTGGCCTAAGGCCAATCGCTATGGTATCCAATACCACGCGGCTCTATGTTTCCTCAAACTTATTTTAAGGTAGAGGTCAAAGGATCCGCATGGTTCATTTCAGTGGAAATTTTCTTGATTTGTATTTCTCTTTTACTGATGATCTCTTTGATTAATTTATAAGGCTAAAGCACATGTTTGGATCAATGGTGAGACCTAGGTTCCATCACCTGCGCAATTGCTTCATTGTTGTCGCAGTAAATAGGTAATGCTTTAACAATGGTTGGAACCACTCTAAGTTCAGTGATGAACTTTCTGATCCAAACTGCTTCACAAGCTGCAATATTATCTTGTTTAAAATTTTTCTAAATTATTGCGCCACCATTTAAGGTGAATATATACCCAGACTGTGACTTGGAATCATCTTTATTTGTCTGGTAGTTGGCATCAATATACCCGCGTGTAACCATATCATTATCTCCATATACCAAGAACACACCCTTAATTTTTCACAAGTACTTAAGGATTATCTTGACAACCATCCAATGATCCATTCTTAGATCTGACTGGTATCTACTCGTGATACTCAAAGTAAATGATATATCGGGCCTCGTATATATCATAGCATACATAATAGTGTTGGTGTAGTCTTGCCCAAGTGGAATTAGATTTTAATGTTTGGTTAAAATGAGTTTAAGTTAGACAATGTTGGTAATCTAGCTTGGGTGAATTGAGTTCACAGGAAAGTCTAGGAATGAAGACTTGGCAAAGGAAAAGTCCCGGAGGCATGGCCTCTTGGAAAAGGCGAAATCCCAGAGGAATGACCTCTTGGCAAAGGTGAAGTTCCGGAGGTGCGACCTCTTGACAAAGGGAGACTTAACACGATGAAGCTGATGGAAACGTCTCAAGGAAGTGCAAGGAAGGAAACGAGGTTTGTGGAAGACGTTTGAAGGCTTGCGTCAAGGCTAAGGGATGAAGAAGGAAGCTGAAAGGGGATTTTCAGCTTGACCAGTTGACTGACACTGCCATCAGTCGACTGGTGACTTAATCCAGGAGTACACAGTAAGATTGGTCGAGTGACTTGCTTGGACCAGTCGACTACCGCTAGTCGACTGGTGGATGGAGCAGTCGACTGCTAGACGACCGTTGGACTGACAGCTGGAGAATTAAACGCAAATTAATTAGTTGTTGAAGTCCATCAGTCGACTGCTCCCTGAGCCAGTCGATTGATGTCAGAAATCTCATAAAAATACAGTTTGATGATTGGAGAAGCAACTATTCACTTTTTTTTTTCATTCTTGCACGAACTCCAATCCTTGTAACTCTCATTCCTCTTCCTCTAAACTTCATTACACATCTTGTGAAAGGAAGAGATCAATTTGTAAAGGATTTTCCGCCTTCAAAGAGTTCTTTGAGAAGGAGAAGTTTCATAGTGGAAGGTCACGTGCTGTGTGTGGATCCTTGGATTAGTATTGATCTCTTTCATCTTGTTTTGTTTTGTGCTTCCACTGACGATTTTACAGGCAAGGATGAAAAATTCTATTCACCCCCCCTCTAGAAGACGTATCGGTCACAATAGATAGATCGTATTGTCAAAGTATAAGGAATCGTACTCATGTAAATCCTGTCATTTTTTGCAGAGACGGATCTTTTTATGGGTTGTACTGGGCTGTAGTCCAACCCTATTTCTTATAATTTTTTAGGGGTTTAGATTTTTTTTGTTGGTTCGTGACCCACGCGAGTGTGGAGTGCGTGACAACTTCTCCACGGCGTGACGGCGACGAGGAACTCCACGGTGTGATGGTGAGTCGGCGACGAATCTCAAATCTCAAGTATTTTTTCCGTTCTTCTCCTCTTTCGGTCCAACTTATTTAGATTTCCTCTCTTAGTTCTTACTGCATCGGCGCGTCTGCCAATGCGAGCGTCGAGCGCGATCAAATCGCACGGCCGCTGCTGGTTTGCCACCGCTCGCGCGACCACTTTCAACCTGCCGCCTGATGTGGATGTTTTGTTAGGGAAATTTATTTATATATATTTATTTTCCCTTATTTATTTTGTCACTCACACCCATCAAAATTAATTATTTATTTACTACCAAACCTCTTTATTATCGTCTTAAGTAGTACAGAGAAGTCCGGGTCGTCTCTCTCAGACTTAATGATAGGATGTTTATTCTAGACTGTTGCGGGGTTTTTTATTGACTTTATTCATTCCTAACTATTTACAACCGTCATTTATTAACAATTGTTTATACAATTAATGAAACAATGTTAAACCCACTAAACTACAACTTATTAAACATTATAAACACAATAATATACATACATACAACATGTCCATTTACATAACCTACAACATGCTTTCTATATCAATTCTAACATACAACACATCTTTCATACCACAATGAATCCCACATAAACTATACAACACGAATTATACATTATACACAAACTACAACATACAATACACAATTCATTTACATAACCTACAACATAAACTTACAACATAAACTTACAACATACAATAACTTAACATACAATAACATACAAACAATTTCAATACACAAGAACATAATCACAACTGTAACATACAACCTATATCCTATATACAACAAATGAACAACTAGGTTACATTAGTATACAAACAATTCTCCACCTACAATTCTTAATTCACAAGCTTTATTCATGTATACACACAACACAACTCATACTGTACATATTATACAACTTGAACACGTTTCACCAACAATTCTTAGTTCATGTGCACAAATCTGACAACAACAACTCAATCATAAAGTCGGCTTCTAAAACTATCCATGTACAATTAAACAAACAGCCCTATTAACCTTCAATTCACAATTGCATTTACACTCATCCACCGGAACCCAAACAACAACAAAACAATCCAACAGTAGTATTTTATTCATTTAACACAATAACAGATTAACATTACCAAAGAATAGGTTAGAATTCAAGTTAGAATTCATGTTAGAAATCAGCATGAACAATTAGAGTTATGAATTAGAGTTAATATCAAAGTTAGGTTAGAAATCAACACTTATGTACAATGCAAATGGGGGATTTTTGATTCGGAGAAACAGAACAAGAAAAAAATAAAAACATCAGAAACAGAAGAAAGAAATCACAGAACAAGGGAAAAGGGTGGAGTGTTTTCTTCCCTCTCCCAATCGGCCCAACACAAGGAAACATCAGCGGCTTCCGGTTGATAGCACCAACGGGAATGATGACCTTGCCGGAGCTGGACAAATCCAGTGAGGACTGCTCGGAGAAGCTAGAATCCGGAGCTCAGCTCTGCCCTACTTCCTGCTGTCCACGAACAGAAAATCAGAACAAAATCAAACAATCTTACCTCGCTTCATCGTTGGAGGAGGATGATCGGAGCTCAAAACAGGGGTTCCTCCGGTTCGAAACCACGTCAGCGAAGGTTCCACTGCTCGGAATACCGGTGGATGCTGAGGGATAGAAAGCTTGCCGGAGCAACCACTCACAGCTTGCTCTCTACTGTGCGGGAGGGACGTCGGCCGTCGGTCGCCGGAGCTGACCACTCTCAGCGACTTTCCGCAGCGGACGGGGACAGGGAAGCTCGCATTCACAACCACGTCCGCGAGACTCCCACGGTAGTGTTGGCGCTTGTCTCCCGGAGGTGCTGTGCTCTTGCTTTGCGCTAATCGAAAGGAGGAAGGTGGCCGTCGCGACGACCGGAGCTCGGTGGCGGCATCGCGACGAGAAAGACGAGAAGAAGAAGAAAAACCTAAGTTACGCGAGCTCCGAAATCCCTGAACCGGCGTTCTCTTTTAAACAGATCCACTGAATCGGGCTAAATTGAATCGCCTTCAACTGAACCGCTGATTTGGCTTGAACCGATCGAAATTGATTTGAACCCATTTTACACTATGGGTTGGGCTGGATTAGGCTTTAACAGTGGGCTGATTAATTTGAGGTTGGGCTGGTTTGAGCTTGAACCAGCTACTTGGACCGGGCTTTTGGGTTTGAATCTGGTCTTTTGGGTTTGAATATGGTCTTTTGGGTTTGGGTTGGCTGAATCAACTAAATGTGGGTTGAATCAATTGATTTGGTCTCAAATTGATTTCTGATTCGAACCCGATTCGAGCCAATTTGATCTTTCCTTCCGATTTCAGACCTGGTTGAGTCAATTAGAATCCGATTTCAATCCAACTCGAACCAGAATTAAATTTATTCAATTTGGACCTCCAAAATTTATTATTTCCATTCCAAGTTTCCTACAAAAGTTAAATGCACAATTTATTACCCAAAAATTCCCATAAATTACTGGAAAATAGAATAAGCATTAAAATTCATCCAACATTAATTTCAGCCCAAAAAATTTAATATATTAACAAGAAATATGATCAAATCGGTCCAAAATAATTCTAATTAAACAGGTAAAAATGCACGTTTTCACCGCCGCTCGCGCGATCGATGTCGGCCTATCGGCCTGCCGCTGCGGTCTGTGGAACCTACCGGCCTGCCGCCACGGCAACAGTAGCAGGCCAATGCCCTGCTGCTGCTGCTTGCCGCTGCTGCCAGCCTGCTGCTGTCGCCTGCTGCCGCCTGCCGCCTATCGCCGCGACTGTTGCTGGTCTACTGCCGACCTGCTGCTGTCGCTAGACCAAGAGACTGCTTTTCAATTTCCATGACCAGTGAAAATTGAGTGATTAATGATTTATTTCATAATTTGGTTAATAATTTTGTGATAATATGAAACCAGTTTAACATTGAGTGATTTGTTATACCAATATGTGAATTAATTAGTAATTGATTTATTTGATAATTTATTAAACAAATAGGAGATATGTGTCACATCATTTTTAATTGAATTCGGTGGAGAATGGAGATGTTGTAAAAAAAGTTTAATTGAAATTATTATACGATCTTAGTTGGGCATCGAGGTTTTCTTACTTTAAATTGTAATCCCAAAAAGTAAGTGCTTTTATCTTTTTCACTCATTATTTGTAATTTTATTAATTTTTAATATGAGTTGTGATCAATTATTATTTCAAAGTTGTTCTCTTTATAAATTATATATGTTATTTTTTTTATGTTTTGCAACTTTTATGATTTTATTTTTGAGTATGTTCAAAACTTATATTTCATCTCAAGATGTTCATATATGATTCATTATACTTTTGGGCTATTGATTAACTATTACTTATTCATTTATATGACTGTTGTTTTATTACTTATTTAGGGATATTACTTGAACTATTTCAAAATGGAACATCAAGCTGCTACAAAGAAAGGAAAGATATCCTCTTTTTTTAAGAAGAGAGATCATCAAACCAGTGAAAACACTTCAATTTCTATCGTTCCAACAATGCAACATCAATCTAATGAAAGTCTTCCAATTTCAATCATCCAAATTCCTACTATTTTCTCTCCTAGTAACAACCATCACTCATCTTCTACTTGTATTGAACGAGATCCAAGAAAAAGAAAACAGATATGTGAATATCATGTTAATGTACGAGATGAGATAAGACGTTCATATTGAAAGATGGGGCCTTATCAACCAGATATGTTGGAGTATCCAGCTACAAAATTTGGAAGTCAAAATCATCGATTTCAGAAAAAATGGTTCCAAAAATTTCATTGGTTGGAGTATTCACCTTCAGTGAATAAGGCATATTACTTTTACTGTTTTCTTTTTTTGAATGAAGTTAATTCATCTAATATTTCGGCATTGGTCAATGAAGGATTTGACAATTGAAAAAGGGTAAATCAAGGAAAAACATGTGCATTTCTTGCACATATTGGTTTTGCAGCCTCTTCGCCTCATACTATGTGCAAGAGAAGGGCTGAAAATTTGATGAAGCCCTCACAACATATTGATAATGTGATGCATGCCCAATCTCAAGAGGAAAAGGAGAAAAATTCGTTTGCATTTGAGGACCTCAATTGTAACTGTTCGCTGGCTAGCACTTCAAGCTTGTGCCTTTAGAGGTAACGATGAGTCTCTATCTTCATCTAATTGTGGAAATTTTCTTGAATTGATAAAGGCTTTTGCAAAAATGAATACAAAAATTGATGAAGTTGTACTTGAGAATGCTCCAAAAAATGCCCAATATACAGCTCCAGAAATTCAGAAAGAGATTTTACATATTATGGCCAATAGAGTACGAAAGATGGTTCGTGAAGAAGTTGGAGATAAATACTTTTGTATTCTTGTTGATGAAGCACGAGATATATCTAAACGAGAGCAAATGGCTATTATCCTGAGGTTTGTGAATAATCATGAAATTTTGACAGAAAGATTTTTTGCCATCAAAAGTGTTAGTGATACTACTTCATTGAATTTGAAAAATGAAATATCGAATGTTCTTGTTCATCATAATCTCCAGGTGAAAAAAATTAGAGGCCAAGGATATGATGGTGCTAGTAATATGCGGGGTGCATGGAATGGACTTCAGGCATTATTTCTCAATGATTGTCCTTATGTATATTATGTCCACTGTTTTGCTCATCGATTACAATTAACATTGGTTTCTGCAGCTAAGGATGTCAGTGTTATTTGGGAATTCTTTTCTCATTTGGATAATATTATCAATATTGTCACTTCTTCTACTAAGCGCATTGCTGAGTTACATGCTGCACAAAGAAATGAAATTGAGTATATGTTGGCAATTGAAGAATGTGATTCTGGAAGTGGGGCCAATCAGATTGGTAATTTGCAATGAGCAGGAACTACTCGTTGGAGTTCTCACTATAACTCAGTAAAAAGCTTGATAGGTAAGTACGCTGCAACTTGTAAAGTTTTTGAAGTTCTTAGTGACCATTCTCCAAATGGAAGAGCTAAGGCTGAAGTTTGTGGGATTTACAGAAATATGGCAAGCTTTGAATTTGTGTTCATTTTGCACTTAATGCATAAAATTCTGAGAACAACAGATATTCTTTGTCAGATTCTTCAAAGAAAATCTCAAGATATTTTGACTGCTATTACATTTGTCTCTACTACCAAAATTATCCTCCAAGATCCTAGAGAATGTGGGTGGGAAGAATTTCTTAATGAAGTGAAAGTTTTTTATTCAAGAAATGAAATTGATGTGCCCGACCTTAATTGTCCATATAAGATCGATCGTTGCCATCAGCAAATTACAGTTGAGCATCATTACCACTTTGATGTTTTTAATGCAGCAATAGATTTCATCTTGACTGAGTTAAATACTCGGTTCAATGAGTCATCAGTGGAACTTCTTTCTCTTAGTACAGCTTTAGATCCAAAAAATTCATTTGACTCATTTAACAGTGATGATATTTGCAAGCTTGCAACAAAATTTTATCCTGAAGATTTCACAGAGCAAGACATTGTTACTTTGGAGTATGAATTGGTTCATTATAAACTTGACGTGATGAAGAATTTGAAGGTTTCTACACTTGTTGAGTTATGTCAGCAATTGACTGAGAGTGGGCGATCAAAGGTTTATGTTATGTTGACCAGATTGATTCATCCTGTGTTGACGTTACCTATTTCTACCGCCACTACTGAGCGAGCCTTTTCAGCAATGAAGCATGTGAAGACGTCACTTCGCAATAAAATGGAGGATGATTTTCTTGAAGATTGCTTGACACTCTATATTGAACGAGATTTAACTAAGGATATAGATGTAGATTCTATTATAGATGAATTTTATGTTTCAAAATCTCGTAGGGCACAACTTTGTTGGATGGTATAGTGTAAATGACTTTTTATTATTATAATATATATGGATAATAATATATAATTCATGTTTATGTTGATGCAGTTTGTCCCGATTGTTATTTTGATGTTGACACATATTTAAGTTCATTTTAGTTGGACAAGACTTAAGTTCAATATATTCAGATTGACTCATGACGGATAAGATCGGAGAGGGCTCGATAGCTCGTTCTCCGGACTAGGTCAGAGAGGGCTCGGTAGCTCGTTCTCTGGACCGGATGGAGTCGGAGAGGGCTCGGTAGCTCGTTCTCCGGACTAGGTCAGAGAGGGCTTGGTAGCTCGTTCTCTGGACCGGATGGAGTCAGGGAGGGCTCGGTAGCTCGTTCTCCAAACTAGGTCAGAGAGGGCTCGGTAGCTCGTTCTCTGGATCGGATGGAGTCGGAGAGGGCTCGGTAGCTCGTTCTCTGGACTAGGTCAGAGAGGGCTCGGTAGCTCGTTCTCTGGACCGGATGGAGTGGGAGAGGGCTCGGTAGCTCGTTCTCCAGATTAGGTCAGAGAGGGCTTGGTAGCTCGTTCTCTGTACTGAACTATGGTTGGAGAAGGCTTGGTAGCTTGTCTTCGGACCAGATCATTGTCAGAGGAGGCTTGGGAGTCTGTTCTCTGAATACATGATCTAATATGATTGGCTCGGGCAAGACCCAAGTTAACCAAGTGATCAGATTGCATGAGTTTCAAATTCACTTTGGTGTAATCGATGAGTGAATCGATTAACCAAGGGTTAGTTGGTTAGTCGATCTGATGATCGATTACATAGCATTCTGTAAGAATTTGCAAAATCCACAGAACACACCATAATCGATTGGGCTATCGATTATGGCCAACGGTAATCGATCGGTTGATCGATTACAAGCTTAATGAGGAATGAAGTTAGCGATCTATAATCGATCACCTGATCGATTACCATATCTTAATCGACCAACGGATCGATTAAGATATGTGGTAATCGATTGTTGCTTAGACTTGATCGATTACACGGTTTACAGAGAAAAGAATTACGACGTTTAATCGATGGCCTGATCGATTAGGTCATTTCTGATCATGTTCAGACTTCTACTCTGCTCATTTTGTTTCTTCTGATATTGCTTTGCTAATCCATCTGAGTTTGCAGATGAAGTTTGAACTCGAATGAAGAATAGGAAGAGTCAAGGTTTGGCTTTCTATTATGGTAGTTTATCGACCTTTGGTTTTCAGGTAAAAGACAGCGGGAAACTGAGCTGCACACAGTGTGCTGAGAGGAGTGTGGTCCAGCAACTGGAGGAGACTGGAGGAGACCTCAGTGTGGTGCTGGAGAGCTCAGATGGCTCAGCAAGGTTCAGTGTGCAGTGGACTCAGGCGACCGTTGAATGAGCAAAAGTGAGGAGACTAAAAGAAGAGATGAAGGAGAAGTGAGAACGACTAAGAACAAACGAGGCTGTGTGTGTGCTTGTGCTGTGTTCTCTGCTTGCTTGCGTTCATTGCTCTTCTTTGAAGCTCTCTGCCTGAGGTGGTGCAAGGAGCTGGTGCCTTGCTCTCAGGAAGTTTCTGCTTGAGGTTTTATGTGTTGAGGCTGTGCTGTAAGTTCATTATTTAGTTTGGCCTCAATCTTCTTCTATAATCTCTGTACTTAATATATATCATTGAGATTGGCTGTGGAGAGGTCACTCCACCGAGAAGGAGACTTCATCTAGCCGGATTCATCCGGGGTGTGATCTATCGAAGATCAAGGGATCGTCTACCTTACGGACACGCCGAGGAGTAGGGGCAACTTATCCCCGAACCTCGTATATCCTAGTGTTTGCATTATTTTCGGTTTATTTTCTTCTATTTTCCGTTGCATACTAAGTTTTTGTAGGAGAAAATCGAGTTTCAAAGAGAGGCTATTCACTCCCCCTCTCTAGCCATCTCCCGATCTTCAACAATTTACATATGTAGACTACGAAAGACTAAGCTACCTTTTCGATCTATCTCTATAGATCTTAATCTCAAGGATATAGGTTGTTTCTCTCATGCCTTTCATGAAGAACTTTTGACCAACCATAGTTTGACTGACTGTAGAACAGACACATCATTTCCTATTATTAAAATGTCATCAACATATAATATCAGAAATACGATCGCACTTCCACTAACCTCCTTATACACAAAGGGTTTGTTAGATTTTGTGAGAAATTAAAATCTTTAATTTTCTCATCAAAACGAATATTCCATCAAGTTACAAACTTGGCTTTTATGAAATCCATTTTTGACTTTATGGCTATTAACCATTTATCCATTTTTGAACTTTTCAGTATTTCTTCATAATCAGTAGATTCCTCATCCTCAATGAGTAATACAGTTCACTTAGGAGAAATCCATATCTCTTAGGAATATTGCGTGTCCTACTAGATCTACGAAGAGGTTGTGTCTCTATAGATTTAGCTGATGACTCATCACTATAAGCAATCGATTGTGATTCTTGATTAGGTGTCTCAACAATGTTTATTTGAGTCTCTTAAACTTCACTAAGTTTTAACTATACCCTCACTATTTCTTGTAAGAGAAACTCTTTCTCTAGGAATATAGTATGCCTTGAAACAAATATTTTTATTCCACGAGAAAATAGAATTAGTAACCCCTTATTTCCTTAGGATGTCCAATAAATAAATATTTATTAGACTTAGCTTCTAGCTTATCTGATACATTCCTCTTCATATAAGTATGACAACCCCATATGTTTAAGTAAGATAAGTGAGATTTTACTATTCTATATTTCACATGGAGTAGTAGAGACTACCTTAGTCGGGGCTCTGTTTAACAAGTAAACAGTCATCTCGAGTGCGTTACCCAAAAAAGATCTGGGAAGACTTGCATGGTTTATCATTGACCTCACCATGTCCAACAAAGTTTGGTTTCACCTCTTAGATACACTATTATGCTGAGACATATACGGTGGAGTCCACTGAAATGATATTCCATTATCTCTCAGATAATCTTGAAACTCTTGACTTAAGTGTTCACCATCTTGATCGAATCAAAGTATCTTAATACTCTTGTCAAGCTGTTTCTCTACTTTATTTCTAAATTTTTTGAACTTTTCAAAGGTCTCAGATTTGTATTTGATTAAATACATATACCTAAATCATGAATGATCATCGATAAAGGTAATGAAGTAGCTATAACTTTCTCGTGCTTGAGTTGATATTGGACCACATATGTCAGTATGTATAAAGTCAAGCAACTCTCTCACTAGTTCACCATTTCCAGTAAAAGGTAACCTAGTCATCTTGCCCTTAAAGAATAATTTACATATATCAAATGAATCTAATTCAAATGATTCCAAACTACCAACCCTTTGGAGTTTGAATATGTGTTTCTTACCTATATGGTCAAGATGACAATGTTATGAGTAGGAGGTTAACTGATTATCCTTTTGAGCACGCTTGTTGCTTGTCTTGATATTGAATGCTTCGTTAGAAATATCTAACACGTAGATACCATTACTTAATATTTCGGTCCCATAAAAAACTCCATTCAAAGTTATGTAACAACAATTGTTACTAAAAGTCAAATTGAACCTTTTCTATTTAAGTAAGAAATAGAAATGATATTCTTTATTAAAACAAGAACATAGTAATAATTTTTCAACTATAAGACAAGTATTCTACTATCTTTTAAACTCTATATGTCATCACATATATGAGAGTTGCACTCAATATCTAATACCTGAGTGTCTGAGTAAATAGTATGACATTCAATTACGAAAATACCTGAAGCTGATGAGGCATCACATGTGTACTTTCCCTTCACGAACTCAAGATAAAACTTGCAATTTCAGATTTGAGAACAATTCTTAAATTCTTATACTAGTCCAAGAAGTTAGGGTCAGTTAACTTGTTAGTGTCTAAAATAGTGCGTAAGTTCAAAACATGGTATGTGTAATCAGTTAATCTAGAAATACAATCGAACATATATAAGAGATGATTTGTAATGTATTTGTAAATAATTTACATACATTTATTGATTTTATTTATTTTATGGATTCATTATTTTGAATTTGAGAGATAGTAGATTCTCTTCAAATGGGTTAATATCCACTATAGATAAAAACAACCTTGGAGAGAGTCCAACAAGCTATTTTTAGCTACAGTGGTAGGTATCATATACGGATTATGTATTACATATACATAACTATCACATTATGCCATCAACTAATTGAATATTTATATAAATATTGGGTTGTTAGCACATTAACACGTATACATCATATGTGTAACACTCAAGTTCACCTTTATCCACATTGACCTTGGAGAGAGTTTAACAAATCAACGCTTCAAGTTAAAGTCAATCCGCTAATCATAAGATCATATCTCGATAGTTCGAAGATATTTAATTTTAAGCCGAACTTGGAAAGAGTCCAACAACCCAAATAAGAAATCAAACTTTAGTTTTAACTATATTAACGGAAGGTGTTAGCTTTAATAATTTTATAAGGGATTTTTAGGTCTCATCCTCTTTTCATGCAAATAACCAAATTATTTATATGATATGTTAATAAATGACATGGTATAATTAATGCAATTAATCATGGCAAATGACATGACATGACATAATTAATGCAACTAATCATGACTATTTCTAGCCATAACCGTCGTTAATCTTATCTGATAATAAATTATGATTAAGAATCTGATTTCATAAATTACGATCCTTTAATTAGATTAAAAAATAATTTTTAGATCTAATCACATATTTTATTTTAAAAATATAATTTTTAATAAGAAAATCTAATTAATTAGAAAATAAATTTTTTAATATGAAATCTCCTAATCAATTAAAAAAATTTTATAATTAGAATTTTCAATTAAATCATAATATTTTCCTAAGTAGATCTACGATTAATTATGACATGTAAAATGACTTTACGCATATATCTTGCACAACCTGGCTCTGATACCATTATTAGGATCGACCCCGATGCACTGTGCATGTTTACACATTTCACAAATGTGCGCAACAGAAGAAAAATAAATAATTATAATTAATTAATACAACACTCGCAACACACTCATAAAAGATACAACAAGTACATGACATAATTAAAAATTTAAAATTTTTAAAAAATAATAATTTATTCTAGGCATACTTGACAGATGACGTTGAGCGGGAATGAGATTGACATAAATTGAGTAGCTCTGTCAAGCTCCGCCTTTATCGATGATCCATGCCAAGCTCTCGTCTAGACGACTTCCTCAAAGCCACTAGTTGCATCATCGTCTTCGGTATTAGTCGACGATCGACAATGGTCGATTCGAGAGAAAGCTCTAATATCAGAAAACACATAATAACATTTGTTGCGACTATTTTTGGCTTTCTAACTAGCACCGACATGTAGAACTAGAAGCGCACTGATGCTCTTTAATTTTTTTTACTTATAAGCAGCTACACTATGACCATCGAGAGTAAAATTGCATGAAAAACTTTTATTTTTTAAAATAATAAATAAAAGATTAAATAAATTATAATTACTAATAATATCAATACTTACTAATCCCCAATAATCCTCAAACTAATGTCTTATTGGGTTTGGATTCAATCCACAAACCCCATCCTTAGCTCGATAACCAAAACCCATATGTAGATTAACTTGAGTTCGGTTTAAACTAAACTAAGTTAGTTCAATTTGATTGAAAACTAAATTATTTGGTTCAATAACCAAAACACCTTCAATTTGAACCAAATCAGTTTCATTAATTTTGTCTTCACAAGACGAAGCCCATTATCGCTTCTGATTTGCCAAATATCTTTTATAGAGAACCAATCCAATTTGGTTCATTTTGTCTTTCATAAGATGAAGTCCATCATTTTGCCTTTGTCTGAGTTAACCAGATTTTATTTCTTTCGATTTGAGAATCTAATTCTCAAACTCATTTTAAGTCCTTCTTTAGAAAAACTTGTAGTGCATGTGACCCAATAGGTTTTTGACTATGTTGGCCATCCGTAAATTAATTATTAATTATGCAATGATCATGAGTGACACCTAGTAGTATATTATTGCACCTGCAATTGATCGAAAAATCAATGATTGATTCTAGCCTAAATCTTTCAGTAGCTACAATGAAACGTACCTTGTTCTTTCACCATTTTATACCCACTTAGTTCAAGACATAGTCTATTTATTCAGCTTCCACTAGGCTGACCACGTCACACTTATCCCAAGCTTACTTTCTTGTCCTATGGATTCAAGTTATTTATACATGTGTTCAAAAGTACTATACTCTTGACATGTAATACTTTGGCTAAAGACTTCTAGTAATAATTCTAACAAGCAGTCGTATGGTATACATCTCCTTTTCAAAGAGCGGTGAATCTTTGTGGGCTATCCAAACACTTTCTAGCACTTTGACATATACTGAATCATCCCGAGTCCACACCTCCTTAGAGATGTTTACTTAAGATGTCAAAATATAAGCCTCCATGACCAAGGTGACTTAAATACCATAAGTCAAAGGAAACTCACACTTAAGCTACACTGAGATCTTCATTGACATATGTATAGAACTATATGAAGTCTCATGGT
>NW_027429628.1:0-2099 GCF_044706935.1 Curcuma longa | reverse complement strand
ATGGACTTGTCTTAGAATTGAAATACTATCACTATGTTCCTGCTTTGATAAAAAATATTATTTCTATTTTTGCTTAAATAGAAAAGTTTTTCATTTTACTTTTAGTAATAATTATTGTTACATAACTTTGAATGAAGTTCTTTATGGGATCGGAATACTCTGTAATGGTATCTACGTGTTAGATAATTCAAACGAGATATTCAATATCGAAATGAGCAATAAGCATGCTCGAAAGGATGATTAGTTAATCCTATTTATGGTATTATTGTCTTGGTCATATAAGCAAGAAACGCATGCCTAAACTCCAAAAGGTTGGTAGTTTAGAATCATTTGATATATATGAATCATGCTTAAAGGGCAAGATGACTAAGTTACCTTTTACTGGAAAGGGTGAACTAGTAGGAGAGTTACTTGGCTTTGTACATACTAATATATGCGGTCCAATGTCAACTCAAGCACTAAGAGGTTATAGCTACTTCATTAACTTTATCGATGATCATTCGTGATTTGGGTATATGTATTTAATGAAATACAAATATGAGGCCTTTGAAAAGTTCAAAGAATTAAGAAATGAAGTAGAGAAACAACTTGGTAAAAGTATTAAGATACTTCAATCTAATTGAGGTGGTGAATACTTAAGTCTAGAGTTTCACGATTATCTAAGGGACAATGGTATATTGTCTCAATGAACTCCACCGTATACACCTCAGCATAATAGTGTATCTAAGAGGTGAAATCGGATCTTGTTAGACATGGTGAGGTCAATGATGAATCATATAAGTTTTCCCAGATCCTTGTGGGGTTACGCACTTAAGACAGTTGTTTAATTGTTAAACAGAGTCTCGACCAAGGTTATCTTTGCTACTCCATATGATATATGAAATAGTAAGAAACTTTACTTATCTTACTTGAAGATATGAGATTGTCCTGCTTATGTGAAGGACTGTAGAAGATGAGCTGGAAGCTAAGTCTGATAAATATTTATTTATTAGATATCCTAAGGAAATAAGGGATTATCAATTCTATCATCCCATGAAATAAAAAGTATTTGTTTCAAGGCATACTGTATTCCTAGAGAAAGTGTTTCTCTTGTAGGAAGATAATCTGGGAGTAGAGTTGAACTTAGTGAAGTTTAAGAGACTCAAATAGACATTGATGAGATACCAAGTCAAGAATTACAACCGATTACTTATAGTGATGAGCCATCGACTGAACCTTTAGAGACACAGTTGTTGGTGCAAGAAGCACTAGATCATTCCTAGGGTTTCGATGTTTGACAATATACCTAAGTCTGGTCAGTTTGACCAAGGGTTGATTCAAACATGACTTGATGTTTGGATGTATGGAAGTGAGTGAAGTCTTGTCAGATGACTAGCAAGAAGTCCTAGTCGGTTAGACTAGGCAGTAGAAGTCCTGATCTGGACGATCGGGCAGGGAAGTCCTGGTGAGTGAAGCTAGGCAAGGGAAAGTCTTAGTTGTAGGCTAGGCAAGGGGAAGTCCTAATTTGGAGGGAGTTCAGGCGGAAGTGTTGGCAGGTCGAAACACCAAGTGAAGTTTAGGCTGGTCTAGAGGACCGAGCCACAGCAGGAAGTCTGGGCTAGTCAGGAGGATTGAGTCACAACAGAAGTCTGGGCTGATCTGGAGGATCGAGTTGCAGTAGAAGTCTGGGTTGGTCGGGAGGAGCGAACCACAGCACAAATCCTGGGGGCTGAGGACAGAGCCGAGCAAAGAGTCCAACAAGTCAAGAGGACTTGGTTGGAAAAGGTAAATTCTCCTGAGTGGAGTGGGTAAGGGCGCGTTCCCAGAGTGGAATGGTAGGCGTCAGACTAACCCAGGATTTCGGTAGAAATCCAAAGTTAGACCCACAAGGTAAAACTTAGGATTATTTGTATATTTGCATGTTATTTTAACTAACATTTTGTGTAGGATTGAAAAAACCAAGAAATGTAGACTCCGGAGAAAAAAGGCTAATTTTTGCTATTGGAGTCGACTCAGATGCCTCTGGAGTCGACTCAAGCTGAGTCAGCAGCATTCCAGAAGTTAGCGCTTCAGTTTTCCACAACACTTAGGCACACTCAAGCTATTGGAGTCGACTCAGA